>NC_061110.1:79671715-79909215 GCF_015104395.2 Macrobrachium nipponense | reverse complement strand
GATTCCAAGAACATTATCATTAGTGTTGTGTATTTTATATTGAGGTCAAAGTACTTACTGTACATAACTTTGCATACTACGTTGAAAGTATAATATTATTGTTAGTGATGAGTGCTTTTTTTTAAGGTCTTTAACGCGAGATAGTTAAGTCTCCAAATTAATGCAGCGAATCGTGTAAAGATTCCATGTCACTGCATGGGACAATGTATCTGTTATTTATTTTTCCCTTTGTTCATTTATGAGGGTAGATGGAAACCCTTGGGAATCTTTGTCTCGCATAATTATCATTATCAGTGTTGATGAACAGGTTTCCTCGACACATAGCAGGCTAATTTTTGCAAGATTATGCATATATATTCGATTGAAAATAAAAGAAAACATTTTTTTTAGTATTTTTTCAGCAGGGTGGCAGAATTTACTTTCATTTAACTCAAAATGCTCTTAGCTGTTTTTGACCTGGGACTGTTTCCGTTTTGGAGATGGATTTAGAATTTGCATTGAGATATTATTGTTTATATATGTTACTCTTTAACTAGTTTTATCTAATTTTGAATTTGTTTATTAATGGAGCTCTTTATAGTTTTTGGAATATAAATTGGAATAGAAAATATAGGCCAAGAGCTGCGACCTATCAGGTCTTTCATCGCTGACAATAATGTTGAAACCATTGTTAGAAGAGGGTGGAGAGTAAGATAAAAGAGAATATGAAGGGAGTTGTAGTAAAAAGGAATGAAAGGGGTAGTAGGTACATGCGGAAAGGACGCTGCAAATAACCAAATAATGCCCACAGTGCATTATGTGAGTTGGACTAACGTCACTACTTCTCCTACGGAGTTTTTTGTCCTCTCCTTATTCTGCTAAATCGGTTTTACGCACGCCATATTTCTTGAAGGAATTGAAGAGCTTTTGTTTCTTAACTTTCCCAGGCTACGAGAGAAAATAGTGGATTGCTTTAGAATGAAGTTCTTGAGTTTTTAACTTCGTTTTGGAAGGCAATTGACTGTCATTTGTTGTGGATTTTATTTCATTCCGCCGCTCTTATGGTAATTGAAGTTATTTGTATTCGTCAAGTAGGTTTTACGTTTTATCTCCGTCTTTTTGGTTTTAATGCTTTATTGACTGTTCGTCCTTTTAGAAGATCTTTTAAGGGAACAGACTTTTAGGAAATGGTTTGTAGTAATTAATTGATAGCAACCTTTCAGTCGTGCTATAGAATTGTTTCTTCAAAACAAGTGCCTGTTTTTTTAACGTCTTTATCCATTTGTTACTTGTTATATTCTTCAACTAAAGTATCGTTCAGGTTTCGTCATTTCAGGAAATTTAGAATCGTATGCGATTCTGCCGACTTTTATAGTACTTGTTTTCCTGTTTTCAAAATCATCGGTATTCTTGTTATTTTTTTACCGCCTTTTGTTGCTTATTTATGTTTTGCTTAATTGATGTGGTACAGCCACTCACATGACCTCATGGATGCCCGGGTGTTTGAGAGAGATTTCCATTTCACTCCTTTCTGGATGACAGGTGTCTGGGACTGCGAAACTGGCCAAATGTTCAACTACCTAATCTGCTGTAGAAAGTTTCGGTGTGAGCCCGTCTCACGTCACTATACTGGCCCGTTGTCCAGAAAGGGATTGGATGGAATTCAGCTTTATGCTAGGAGACATCCATGAACTTATATGAGTGACTATACCTGTTCTGCTGTGGGTGTTTCCTAGGTCATGTTAGGTGCCACTTGTCCAATAGTTGTCGTGAAGCTGAGCCTCAGGTCTGTGACATAGCAGTCTTGGGGTCTGGGTCAAATGCTTTAAGGATTGCGCGCTTCTCTTCCTTTTCTTGTTTTTAGAAATTGTTATTTTATTATTTGTATTTTATGGTGTCAGTTCTGTCAGTTATTAGATGTCAGTCATTTTGTATAAACTTTGTATTTAATTTCATTTCATATATTAAGAGGTATTTGGTCTTGATTTTTCTATTTACTTTTGTTTCTTCACCTAAAGGCATCCGACAGTATTTTGTGGAAGCGCCTAAAACAAATAGTCGCCCTTTGGCTTCCGCTAGTATAATAATAATAATAATAATAATAATAATAATAATAATAATAATAATAATAATAATAATAATAATAGCGTTCTTGCTCGCACTTACCCTTTTGCATTTTTACCTCCACCAGGGAGATGTTACCTGCTTTGGTAATTGTTACGAGGCTGGTGTGTTTATGCAGAAAATGGTAATCTCCTACTATTCGTGAAAGAAAGCGCAAATGACGCAGAGTACTTGGGTAATTACGCTGAGTGCGTTGGGGGAAGTCTGGTAGTCCCAGATAATTAGCCTTTCTGGTTACTTCCGTTTTCGGGAAGGATTATTTTTTAATCCGTTCGTTTGTCTGTCTGATAGTTAGCCTCGTTTTTAGCAGGATTACCCAAGAAGTTTTTTGGGGGAATTTTTGAAGAAAAAAAGTTATTTGGGATTGAGAAGAGATCCAGGTGTAAGACACCTTTTAGGTAGAAGAGGTTTATTGGTCGGCCTTGGAGAAGATTTGCGGCCTTCATGCGCCTTTTTTGTCTCTTCTGTTATCGGCGCTCTTGCTTTTTTGGGATTTGGAGACCTAGACCTATATTTTATTTTAAAATTATTATTTAGAATTGAATGGCTTTACACTCCTCGCAATATTTAGGACTACAGAGAATCACCCAAAATACCTTATTGCAAAATTGCTTCCATTAAAGACTTTCAGTCACTACCCACGTTCCGGTGACTCCATCTGGCTTTACGATAATACGGACGTCCGCAAATTGACTTTACAAATTACACTAGGTTCTTATTATTTGCTCTACGATATTATGTTTGGGGCTCAGGCTGGGAGAGGACATTTCAGATCAGTTCCTGCTTTCTCCCTTGTTTTTTTTTTTTTTTTTTTTTTTTTTTTTTTTTTTTTTTTATTTTTTTTTTTCTGTATAAAACTCATTCCCTCGGTTTTGTCAGCATTATTGCAACGTTTTCCATTAGTGCGTTCTTGTTACTTAATATCTCTACTTAGCACACACATAGATATATATCTATATATATATATATATATATATATATATATACATATTAATTATATAAATATTATATATATTAGATAGATAAGCACACATAACATTCCACAGTCTTGATGTAACTGGAAAGGTTATACACACACACATATATATATATATATACATCTATATATATATATATTTTATGTATATCAATATATACATATATTTATATATTTATGTGTATGTGGACTTAATCATTAATCATAGCTGGGTGGGTTAATGGAGTCATGTTTTTCAAATGCTTGGTTTCTAATCCCACCTGAGATCCAAGAGTTTTATGTCCACATTTTGGAAAAGAGGTTTTAATGAGAAAAAAAATCCAAAATATGTAAGGAAATGAAAAATTTCATGTCCTTGTATAATGACTGGAAGTTTGTGAAAGAAAAATATCGAAAACCAAACGAAGAGAGAGAATTACACTTGAAAATGCTAAATAAATAAACAAAATAAAGCATACATACCTAAATACACATCTGTTGAGGAGTAAGTCAGAAAAGTAATGCTAAGAGTCTTGAGTCTCCTAATTGTATATAGTATTATGTATAGCAAGATTAATAGATCCATAGTTCGCTCCCAGCTTACCATCCACCTAACTACCACTGTAATAAGTAAGTACCACAGCATCTGCTGGGATCAAGAAGAAGGGTGTGAGGCTTGAAACCTCATCCCGAATGAAAAGTTGAAAAACCTTAGGAATGTGCCATTCTGGTGCCACCCTCTACGAGGGTTTTTTAATGAAATAATTATAGACATTAAACGTTTGAAAGTAAGGGGAAAGGCCATATGAGGCATACGTTGAACCTACAAAATGCTTATTTGCAATTAATAGATACACAGTGTTTATCTATCTGTTGATGTGTGGTAATAAGAGTAATCAGAGAGCTGTAAAATTCTCATGATGGGATAAACCTCCATGGCTATGTAATATCTATAAGGATGGATTGATGCTTGAAGTTAGAGAGGAAACAAGAGGAACAGGTATTAATTTGTGAGATAAGAAGATGGATTGTGAATGAAGTGTTGAATGGGTGATTTTTCAGATGACACGGCCTTAATTGGTGTTAGTACAGAGCAACTGCTAAGCATAGCACCACTCCATCCATTGCATCTCAGATATTTAAGCAAATCAAACAAATTAGCCTCGTAAGTGCCCAGTCTTGCTCATAGAAAGTAAATCACTTTCACTACTGATTTTACTCAGTTATAAATGACAGTAACGTGAAATGGATGAGATGACTTTGTCCGTCTGTCCGCCCCCAGATCTTCAAAACTACTGAGGCTAGAGGGCTGCAAATTGGTATGTTGATTATCCACCCCTAGTCATCAAACATACCAAATTGCAGCCCTCTAAGTCCGAGTAATTTTTATTTTATTTAAGGTGAAATTCAGCCATAATCGTGCGTCTGGCAACTCTATAGGAAAGGTGCCCACTGGACCGTGGTTAAAGTTTCATGGGCCGTGGCTCATACGGCATTATGTATACCGAGACCACTGAAAGATATATGTATTTTCGGTGGCCTTGATTATACGCTGTACTGAAAACTCGATTGCGCCAAAGAAACTTCGGCGCACTTATTACGTCTCTCTCTCTCTCTCTCTCCCCTTTCACCTTATTTATTTTCTAAAGCTTCTGGCTTTATGTCTGTCTTCAAAGTCCGTATAAAATATTACGTTTTTCCTCTCACTAACAATGGAACCTTTGAACGCTTCTTCCCGATCTTGAGGTTTAAAAATATTTCACCCTCAGGGTTTGTGCGTTACCAGATCTATATAATCGTCCTTCGGTAAGGAGTAGTCTGTCATCACCAAAGCGGATAAGCTTAACGTGATTTCTCTCTGCCTTGCGTGGCCGAGCTGCATCTCAGACATTACCTGTCATTGTTTCCGTTGAGAGGTGCTCGTCGCTGGAGGTAATCAATTAACCTCACCGGTCAAGCGGAACTTCTAATTATGAAAGGAACAGGATCTTGGGACTGCTGAACGATTCATGGAGATTCTATCTTCAACATCCTGCCATGACATTATCGTGTCTGTTTTATACTGCTGCTCTTGTCGTTCGATCAGTGGAGTGAAGAGACATTGAGACAGTAACCTCATTTCATAAATATTTACTTAACACTCGAAGGGTAACAGTCGCCGCCCACTCTGAAATGGAAAAGGCGTCTAAAGACACGAATACCCCTTCAATACTGAATTCACTGTACTTTGGGAATAATTTAGAGATCCGAAATTCTACCGGAATATTGCAAACAGTTATATTTCATTTAGTTTACTGTTACCCATGTAGTAACTCACAGGTGGTATGAGTCTTTGTAAGTGCGCTTTTATGTATAAAGGCTCCCTTTGGATTCGAAGTATTATTGGGGCTCACGGAATTCGATAATAATGGACTATTCGTCATTTAATATTTGAAAGTATAGATTGTCACTATGCAGCATTCATGACAAACTATTGTACAGACACTATATATATATATATATATATATATATATATATATATATATATATATATATATATATATATATATATATATATGTAGAGAGAGAGAGAGAGTTATAAATTAAAAGCATAGCATCTGCAACGCGTTAAAAGACTTGCCTCATTCGGTTTGGAGAAATATATACAATTTGAATAAAAAAAATGACTCGCTTCATTTTAGGCCCGATGCATCCCGTCTCCTTCGTACCCGTCCTTGGACCCCTGAGGGCCACATCCCGCTAAATTCAGCATGAATATCTAAGCGAACTTCGGATTTGCTTGCTATAATTGGGAGGATAAGGAAACGCCCTCAATATGTAGCTCTCCGCCTCGCTATGTTGTCCTGAATAATACAAGGAACTTCGGTTTATATTCTTCCACGAACATTGCCTCCTGGTCTATACTTGTTTCAGGTCTAAAGGTCAGATTACGCGGAGATACGACGGAATGTGTTGTTTATTGTTATTGAATTCTGAGTATGGTTTGCTCACGATGAAAAAGCGTTACATCATTGCTGTCGGCCTGAAGGTCAGAGGTCAGTGCAAGGTCATTTCCCTAAGGAGAATGCGCGACATGATCTTGGCGCCTCTTCATTTTGAATTAAAATAATAAGAAGTAAATAATATTATGTTGCCATAGTATCATGATCAGCAAAGAAGATGACAATAATTATATTAGAATGACATTTTAGTAGAATTTTAGCATGAGATGCCAAAAATTAAAGTTTTTTGATTAAAGATGTAATGGGTTTCAAGGAAACGTAACCATAAATTCTTTTGTCAGATATACAGAAAGTTCAAATTATATAGTAAGGCTTACTGATTTTACTTGAGTAGCAGTTTGTTTGTGAAAAATATCTCATTAGAGTCTTGGACAAATTCGCAAAAACTACAAAATACCTGTGATATGCAGCTTAGTTAGCATTCTTTTCTCCATCGGCGCATTTCTCCGTACGTATTTTATTTATTTTTTAAATCTCTTGTTTTTCTCCAAAATTAAAATTGAAATATATATTTTAAGATCTAGGAATGTGCATTTCTCATCATTATCTTGTTTTGAATTTGTAATGAGCTCGACGTTGCCCCGTTTAATAGTTTCATATAAACTCGACCCTTATTAGAAAATCAGCGACCTGGCTTATTAAAAATGAAGTCATAAAATTTTGGTGGCAATTTTTCACTGACATCTTTTGATATATCCATGATACAGCATACTCTTTAATGAAAATAATTACGATAAGTGTACCTTTACTAATATATATATATATATATATATATATATATATATTATATATATATATATATATATATACTAGCTGACCAACCTGGCACTGCCCAGGAAAACTGAATGACACCTGAGAAATCTCTCTCTCTCTCTATCTCTCTCTCTCTCTCTCGCTCTCTCTCTCTCTCTCTCTCTCTCTCTCTGTGAAGATTATTGCTTTAGTTACATTGCCCAGCATTTTTGACATTTTATATTTCACCACTTCTCATCCCCATTCCTGTTGGGGCTGAACTTGGATTTGATGGGCAACAGGAAGTGTTTCTATTCATCCCAGAGACCTAAAAAACTATGGATTAGACATAATATCCTATATTTTTTATATTTTATTTTTCACCCCTTCTCACCCACCTTCCTATGGGGGCTGAAATTGGACTTGAATGGCATCAGGAGTGTCACTATGCATCTCAGCACCTCAAAAGCAATGGATTAGACACTGATATCTGTAGTTTTGGGTTATTTTTAGCTGTCACCACCTTCCTACCCCCTTTTCCTATCAGGGTTGAACTTAGATATAAAGGACATTGGGAGTGTCACTATTCAAATCAGCAACCTTGAAAACTATAAATTATACACTAATATTCGTCTTTTTTATTATTTTTACATGTCATCCCCTACCCACCCCTCCTTCCTATTGGGACTGAACTTGGACTTGTAGGCCTATGGGAGTGTCACTAATCATTTCAGCAATCTCAAAAACTATGGGTTAGACACTAATATCTGTTATTTTCGGTTATTTTTACATATCACCCCTTTCCCACCCCCATCTCACCCCCCCCCCCCTTCCTATCATGGCTAAAGCTGGACTTAAAGGGCATCAGAAGTGTCACTATTCATCTCAGCAACCTCAAAAACTATGGATTAGACATCAATATTTATTGTTTTCGGTTATTTTGACATCACCCCCTTCCCACCCCTTTTCACCCCACTCCCAATTGGGGCTGAACTTAGACTCGAAGGGCATTGGGAGTGTCACGATTTTATCTCGGGGACCTCAAAACTATGGATGAGACATTTAAGATCTGTCGTTTTCAATTATTGCTCCCATACATTATATTTCATTTCAGTCTGAACTGCGCCTGTATATGACTTTTCTCATAGTTTTGTCATTGAAATATGATAGAATATGAAATATAGGCCAAAAGCCAAGGGCTAGGACCAATGAGGTCATTCAGCACCGAAAGGGAAATTGGCAGTAAAAAGGTTTGATGGGTGTAACAGGAGGAAAATCTCGCAGTTACACCATTAAATAGTTGTTACGGGAGGGTGGAAAGTAAGATGGAAGAAAGAATATGAACGGAGGTACAGTAAAAGGCATTAAAGGGATTGCAGCTAGGGGCCGAAGGGAATCTGCAGAGAACCGACACTACTATCCTCCTACTGGGGAGTTCTGCCATTGCTTTCTCTTATAAGGTGTTTTGTTTCTAACGTTTTACCTGTAGCTACGTCACGCGTTTCTTTGCCTTTCATTCTTCACTGCTCATTGAATTGCTTTCCTCTTGCCGAGTTTCGTATGCGTCACTAATCAGTTTCAGTGAACCTCTGGTCTCTCTTATTTTTGTTGAACGTATTTCCTTCATTAGTTTTCATATTCTCCATGCTCTCCCCAATTTTCATTAGCTCGTATTTATTCTCCATTCAATCCCGTTTCACTTTGTATTTATCTTCTCAGGTGAGGATATTTACTTCGCGAAATCTCTCATGACTTTGCGCCTCGTTTTCTTGCTGCATTAACGTTTTCTTAATAATCCTCTTGTTATCTTTTGTTTCGCGGCGCTCTTTCTTCATCACGCGCGCTTTTGATCGGCCATTTGCGCAGGTTAATGGCGAGGATCAGCCACATCAAAAGAGAAAGAGAATTGGCTGGAAATAGCTTATGACGGTCACGTTTTTCTATCCGCCGGGCTCAGGTCGCCCTTCCGAGATCGCGGCCTTCACCTGCCTACCAATTTTGGTAAAAGGTCGCTGAAGACTGGAATGGTGGTGAAAAATGTTAATCTCATTGATACCTTAATTGAGGCCATTTCTATACAGACCGCGGCTAAACGCTGCCTTCGTGTGAAAAGGATCCCCTGTTGGTTTGCAGTTGAACTGTACGCTCATTTATAATGATTTATGCGTGTTAATACAGAAATGATTTGGGTCTTTTCTGTACCAGTTTACAATGGTGGTATTCGTCTAATCCTGCTAGTGTTCTGTTTACTTGTACCCAGATACCTTTTCTCTTTCTCATTCGCCCTGAACACTGGCTCTAAAATATAACTTTCTTCAGTTACAATGAGGATTTCATTCAATTTTCTTACGACGCGAGCCAGTAACGATAAGAAATTTATTTCTTACTGACTTGGGATTCTTAGTTTCTTGCAATAATAGATTTTCCAGTAGCCTTGATATAATATACTGAGTTTTCTCCAGAACACGAGACTTAAATCAATAATGATGATGTCTATTTTAATCTAACTCAAATTGTTTATGTCTTTTTGGCGACATGCCTCGTTTGAGATCCCATGACTAAAGTTGATATTTTACCAGTGTGTGGTCAGGTCATTGAATATTAAGTAAAATAATAGTGTATACACTCGGGATGTATTTTGTTTATATTACGGTATATTGGAAACCTAGAATTTTATCAAGTATCCCGCTTAGATTGGAAATAAAAGATAAAATATTGAAAGGGGACAAAAAATCATACTCATCTGCAACGAGAAGCCCAATTTCTCCCCGCCTTTGCAATCTACTTTTTACTCTTAACTACATATCACTAAAATAATTGTTTTGAATGTTACTGGATCTTACCAAGTGGCTTTCGAAACACGCAGACGCCCACTTGAACCCTTTAATAAATCATCTGGTTTTGAAATGATACTTTTCGAAATGGGATGTTAACCTCTGTAGTAAGACGAGTGAAGTTTTGATAATGTGTAACATCCACGTTTCATTGAAAAGGAATTCAAGTAAAAATGTAAAGTTTGCGAGGTTGCATGGGAAATATATTGAACATCAATGGAAAAGTGTAACTTTGATTTTCAGAACAGCTGCCGGCCATGACAAGGGAAGTGAGCAGTTAGAAAACTATTTTCATTTGTTTTGGGGAAAAAAGTGAACTGGAGGTTCAATGGATTTTATTTCTACTAAATTCCCATATTTGAGAGAGAGAGAGAGAGAGAGAGAGAGAGAGAGAGAGAGAGAGAGAGAGAGAGAGAGAGAGAGAGAGAGAGAGAATCGGTCTGGTTTTGCAAGCAAGTTGTCTATGATCTGTTACTATTATAAGTTATAGTTTTGCATGCCCAAAATTATAATTTTCTCTGTAGTCATACATCTGGAACTTGTGAGCGGAAATATTGAGAATATAGTAAACCTCAAAATGGTTTTGCGATTTTTTTTCCAGTTTACGCGTTGTATGTTTGGGAGAGTGAGAGTGTCTGGAAACTTATTGCACAATGGTGTGTAAACCATATAACTTACTGCAACCGCAAATTTTTATTTTTAATTTTTCTTTTACTTCAGTAGTACTGAATAATAAACTACAACTGTCATTGAATATACACATTATTTTTAATACTGAAAGGAAAAGGAGAAATGTTATACCCTAGGCTCTCTGTCTTTCATTCTCATCTGTTTTCCATTCCTGACCACATACACTTGCTATCACAGTTTTGTTTATATTTTTGCCATGATCAAATTGAGCTAGGCAGCCCTTGAACTAATATATCTTGACTAGTTCATGTGTCCCAACATTCTTATTCTTACAAAAAGAACTACTCTGCCCCTGCCTTACGAGTCTCCCCAATCAGACAAACACTATAGCCATCCAAGTCCTAGTTGTTTTAAATATACTTTATCAATATTTTTTCTTTAAACACATTAACTCTTCAAAGTTTCTTTACTACATACATATACACATTCAGAACTATAACTTAATGTTGAATTATTTTTCTCCCTGACACCTAGTGCAGGCAGTGGTGTTAGAAATCAATGTTTTGTTTATTTCATGGCAAATTTGAGTTTATGGGTGCATTGATTAGGATACTTTTGTTTATTTCATTTACGATTATCACAGAGTCGATCAGTAATGGCACAGTGGTTAAATTTGAAAGCATACTGCTCGTCCAGCTTTTAACCCTGCTGTAATAATTATCTTAAAGTTGTGTTTTACTTAGCAGACACTATTTTCTGTTTGGTCTGTCAATAACTGATGTTAATTTTTATCTTTTTACAGGATTTTGTGCATCCCATTAATTCATATCTTTTTTTCAGAAACCACCATCCCTAGAGGGCATTACTGCAGCTGCCAGTTCAAGTGCCCTTCCAACTTTCCAAGAATCCTCTTCTGTGAAAAGGGATTCTCTTCATCCTAAGGATGCTCTCCAGCTTCAGTCATCCCATATGAAAGAAACATCTCCCTCCTCCTTCGCGCATCACACCTCTCACTCCTCACAAACACCTCACACCAAAGAAGCTATTCCACTCCAGCCCATCATCCGCCAGCCTTCCAAGACACTGCAACCGATCATCAAGGAGAACGGTCGCTCTGAGAAGAGTTCTCAGGGCAGGACTGTCCTGTTTGTGGAGCCACCGAAGGCTCAAAGTGGTATTTTGGTGAACAAAAGTGAAGTGCCAAGAAACTCTTATGATGTATATCCTGGCAGGAGAAGAGCCATGAAAGATCCCAATGGGGACGTCAAGCACTCCCCTTACATTCACCGTGGTTCTTACTCGGACATGCGCACATCCTACGGTGCGGATCATGATCCCCTCTCTAGATATCATGAGATGGAGTTGCCTCCCAGGCGATACAGGTCTTTGGACGATGGGGAAGACTGTAGGGGCATTATGAATCGCCAGTATTCACCAAACTCATCCGTGCAGAGGGACTTGGACTATTATCCTCCCTACCATAGCAGCATGATCACTTCCCCTCCTTATTCAGCAAGGGACTTTTCTAACAGAGATTTTAGGGAATACGGCAGGGATCCTAGGAGAGAAATGAGAGAACACAGAGCGCTTACAAGAGAATCTAGTAGGGATCACCCTAGGGACATTATAAGGGAAAGGGACCGCGACAGGGACAGGGATATGGGAAGGGACAGGGATCTAGGAAGGGACAGGGATATGGGAAGGGACAGGGATATGGGAAGGGACAGAGATCTAGGAAGGGACAGGGATCTCGGAAGGGACCGTGACAGGGACAGGGATAGGGATCAGGGACATGTCTTTGCCTTCCCCTCTCGTATTGGCAGTGGCGACTACGACCAGCCGACCTCAATCATGAAAAGGTCTCCGAGTATGAGTGCCTCTGTAGGTCGTCACTACGAAAAGCCAATGCGACGTTCTGATGGAGGGGGGACGTACAGATCCTTACCACGTCCCTCGAAGTCCCGCGGAGAAGCGGAGGAGGAAGTTCTTAGGAAGTACCGCTCACTTGATCGTCGCTTTGACCTACCCTTCAGTGGTTCACTCCCTCGGCCCGAACCGGAACCCGAACCTTGCGAGGACCCTCCTCAGCATCAGCGCCGTTACAGCGGTTCCCCACGGCTCCGGTTCGCTGATGAGAAGCACTTTCACTTGTACCACGACAAAGAGAAAAAACAAAGTGGTGTGAATGATAGAGATGAGAGTTTTATATAAAAGAAGTTTTATGAAATACATGTTTTTATTGGTGTGTCTTGTGTTTTCGTTTCACTCCTACATCCTTAACATGCATTACTCAGGGTTTCCATTTGATTTTGTTGAGCAGAAAACTGAATAGAATAAAGATATATGATGTTAATTAAGTTTGCACTGAATGACCTCATAGCAATGCTTGGTCTTTGGTCTAAATTCTATGTTTAACTTCATTAATAACAATAAGTTATGGAATTTAAATGCTGTGAGATTACCCCTAAACTTAATCATAGAACTCAAAATAGGTACTAGATTAGGATGCCCTTACAGAACGTTACACCTACCAGTGTAAAGACAGCAAGGCTAAGGTAACTGGTTAGAAGGGCAATAAAAAAGGGATCAAAATATTAGAGTAAGAGTATGAGTATGTGTAACAATAAAATCCGAAGTAAGAAAAAAAAAATCAAGTAATTGCAGGGAAACGGCAGCAGTCACTATCAGCTGAGTTTTTGTTGCAACTCGGGAAACCCGGGATATGTGGTGTTTGAATCACAAACTACGCGAGTCTCACTATGGCATTTTGCATTCCTGTGTCCCTGTAAGAGTGGTCCTTAATAAGGTAAGTCGTAGTTTAGGAAATCAAGCCAAAACTGGGCTTGTTTTAATCCAGGTAACGGCCTGTTATATTTAAGGACCGTTCAAAAATAATAACGAGCATAAACTACTTACAAAAAATTAACTTTATAATTGCAATACACATCTGATGAGATTTTTAACTTGGTAAAGTCTTGCGTCGTTTCGAAAGTGAAACTCCTTGTTTTGTTAGTCCTTGGCACTTGAGAGTAAAGAGGTTTCAGTCGTCTTGTTGACACCAGTATAGAAGTTTATCCCACGTTATTGTAGGAATGGCAGAAAATACTATCTAAGCTTCGTGGTTAAATGTAAGCAAAATGAAATTCCAGTTGTAGGTTCATTTATCATCGCTTCATATTTCCCAGCCCTGGCAGAAATTATGAAATGTGGTGTATAATACTAAACTTGCCTGGTAGCATGGTGTAGCCTATTGGCAAGGTCTGATGGTGAGGCTAACTTAACCTTATTCTGCTCCATGATATTTAGGATGCATGTAAATATAAAGTGCTCGTCATTATTAGGTATTATATATAAAGTGGATGGGTAAGCTAAATAAAAGAATTCTATGAAATGTGAGGATAGTTTTACAATGTTGATAGCCTGTGTTGGAGGCAGAAGTAAAGCTCTTCTATAGGGGAAACAACCGACTGGACTCGCTGAGCCACTTTCCATCGCGTTTGAAGCCACCCTCCGACAAAGTACTTTAACGCGTCCTGACACCGGAGATGGTCATCTGTCATGAGTTGTTGGTGGTGAGAGAAAGAGCTCTAGACCTCTACTCTCCTTTCAAAGGAGTTCTAGACCTCTACTCTCCTTTCGAAGTAAGTATTTTCTTCAAAGTTAGAAATTGAGGTTATAGTATTTTAAGATTAAACAGAGGTTAATGAAAAGTCTGGCTCTACGCAGTGCACGCTACCTCCATGACGCTTTCGAAATTTTTACTTGCATCTCGGAATAGACGCCGGGGCACACTCTTCACAAAAACCGTAAACAATGACTTCCAACCACTACTTTTCCAAGGGAACTACGATTTTTGGTAGAAGAAGAAGCGTGCACTAGACTATTATTTAAATAAATAGTTAAACGGCAGTATAAGTTCATGAATTGCATAAAATTTTCTACATATTCATGATTATTAATTTGAAAATATTCCTTGTTGAAAAAGTAACTAGATTCCTGACTTAAATATCAACAGTTTTGCTTGTGGACGGTACCTATGGCGTTCTTCGCGCTCTTCAGTTGTTATCAGTGTTGCCAATTGGTATGTGTTTACCCTCCAAACTGGGTATAAGACTTACACAAAACTGGGGAAATAAGTAAAATTAGCATATCTATTTGTAGTATGTATACATATTAGAGCAATTTTATCATAATTGCATTACTATAACAACTAGAATTGATGGAAACAGTTTGTAAATGCATCGGCGTATGTGTGAAGCTCCACTAGATTGGCAACAATGAATCATTTTACCGTCGTCTGCTCATATGTACTTCAGAAACATATGTAATTTTTCTGGGTTAATTTGGTTGCTAAAAAGGGATAATAGACATGATTTAAATAAAAATTTTGAAGTAACAAAGTAAATTTTAACTAAATAATGAGTAAAGTAAACAATTAAGGGAATAAAACTTTGCACCTCATAAACCGAGTACTCGTTTGCTGCCCGTAACCGTGTTTGTGGAGTGAGCGCTTAGGAACAGCAACATAGTTCAAGTGCAATTTGGAGTGAATTAAGACCAAAACGTGTATAATTACAATCATATAAGCACTGTGGAGTTTCAGTTGTGGTGGCAGTAAGGATAAAACCACCAATTACAAGATAAAAATGAATTGTGTTTAAACAATGACCCCGGGAATAAGAAGTTCATACATTCACTAATATAGGCAACAAAATGTTGTTTTAGTGTGCTGATTACAACTGCAATCTTGAGTAAGATCAATAAATGTTACATATAATACGCTAACATTGTTCAAGTGAGTGCTGGGAAAGATGGTGGCTTGGCTGTGGTTAGGAACGGCACCTCACACGGTTGCCGCCATATTGGATTTCAAAACTGCCTTGAAAACATATTTTTCGAAGAGCTCACATGCTTATTTTAGTTCATATGGCGCTTTCATATATCACATTATGTTGACGAAACTTCAATCTTTTGAATGGTATGCTTAAAGATGTAATTGTATTCTTGTTTCACCAATTAAATGTCAAGTGAATAAGGCTGATGACGATGGATCTACTGCAGTGTTTCCCCCTAATTTGTGAAAATAGTATTATAATTAAGGTTATCTAATTACTGCACATTAGGGATATATAAAAGTATCGGTAATTCTAGGCAATAACTCCGCACGGAATGCAAGGAACATTCCCACGAATACGACAGCCACTGGGGATTGGAGCGTCAAATGTATTTCTCTTTGTTTAGTACTACCCCCTGGGGGTTAACTACAGTCGACCAACAAAAAATAACTTGAAGTTCTTAATAAGCAACCCAAATACTATAGGAAACTGTAATATCCAAAGAAATACCCACTGCAGAGTTATTACCTAGATCCACCAAAGCAACCTTGTAATGCCAGTGGATTTTATGATGTGGTGCCCGGTATCCCATTATTAGGATTGCTAATTATGGCTGCCAGTCCAAACTCCTACTAGTTGGATTCCTCAAGTACACACAACGTGAGTTTTTGACGTGAATAATGGAACAGGTTAGTAATAGTTGTAATTGTGAATTTTTAGGTTTGAGTGTAGATACTAAACCATTGATTGTTCTAGTCTTCCTAAAAATACCATCCTAGGTTGTGCAACCCATTACACATATCCATAAATCTTATAGGAACGGGGACTACAGTGGGAAACTGGTGTTTTGGGGTGAGGAAATAAACTCGTGAAATACAGGGATACATCATAACCTAAGCTAACTTGGGGTGCTGGTTCTTACCACCTAACCAAATATAGAGCACCATAAATTATATATATATGTATATATATATATATATATATATATATATATATATATATATATATATATATATATAAACTTGCCTAATACCTTGTGTATTGGTAGTCATCTTTTGTTTGTAGGTGGGGAAGTACAGCAACTAGTTAAATATATACAGGGAGGCATCTTAACCTAATCTAGGGCACCAGGTCCTACCCAATGTCTACACCTTGACCTACACGGTATGGTGCTGGCATGCCACCTTTGTGGCCATGAGTTAGATTCTCAGCCATTCCACTGAGGGGATAGAGATGTGTATTTCTGGTGATGGAAGTTCACTCTCGACGTGGTTCAGAAGTCACATAAAGCTGTTGGTCCCGTTGCTGAATAACCACTGGTTCCACGCAACGTAAAAACACCATACAAAACAAAACAAAACAAAAAAAACCGACCTACATGACCATTCACCATGAATCATTGCATAAAAATAAAATTGTGCATTCTAACCTAACCCAACTTAAGGTATTGGGGCCTACCACCTAACCTAACTAGAATATATACCATTTTTCTTTTTTTTTTAACATGAGATTCCTTACATGCATTGTTTATATGTTGTACTCTTTATGCCCCTTCTTAACCTACCCAGTCCTTTGGATTAGCCCATTGTTGTCAGTGTCATTCCCCATCCATTTTAGACTTAAGGAGAGTGTCTAATGGAATTATATAAGTGGCAAACCCATCAGATAACAAACTATCTGAAAGCCCAATTACATGTTAAAAATTACTGACCTGAGTAATTGTAATTTTCATAACTTAACGCATGCAATACGGAATCACTACTCAGTGAAAGGGATCAAAATCACATAAAAAAACTATCTGGAAAAACTCAATCCATTTAGAGTTTAAAATCTGTTTCATCCTTAATGAGGTTGATCATTTTCAGAGCCTGCACTCTTCCAGAGTGAATAGTAGTGGGCCTCTTTATTTCCCTTAAAACTAAATTGTTTGGATCAATATGCAAAGAAAGAGCTGGACCTATGAGGTCATTTAGCTTTGAGAGGAAAATTGAGAGCAATAGGTTTTACAGGTATAATAGGAAGAAAACCTTGCAGTTACCCCGTGAAACAATTAGGAGAGGATGGAATGGATGGTGGAAGAAAGAGAATGTGAACAGAGGTACAGCAAAAGGAACGAAAGAAGTTTTAACTAGGGGCCTAAGGAATGCTACAAGGAACCTTAAATAATGCCTGCAGTGCACTGATGGCACTAACACCCCCCCCCCCCCTTCAAGGAAAGAGGGAATGTGAGTAAGTGGATTATTGGTACTGATTACTTTAGTGCCACTTCTTGGTAGTGAGTTTTTTTTTTTTTTTTTTTTTTTTTGCTTGCTTTGTTCTTATGTCTCCTTAACATGCTTGATAGAAAAGGCATAGAAAAATACTGCGAATATGCAAATTTCCCGCAAATAATGGGTAGATATGGTCCACAGAGAGTTGTTGGGTGGGTGAAAATACAAAACTATTGAAATAAAAGTATGTAACCCAACGTCCCCATGATACTCTGCAAGTTATGATTCTGATTAAGCTAACGTCTATTAAATGTTTTCAAAGATACCTATGTTATATTAGACTGATTATCAAACACATCAAGGAGAGTGACACCCATCTGAGAGAGCTCTCTTATGTGAATGGAGTACAGGTGTACAACCTCAGTCTTATGCCACAACATTAAAGTGGACCACCCGTATTTGCGCTCTCGAGAATCACAGACTCGCGTATTCGCGGATTTCTGTAGACCATATCTACCCATTATTTGCGGGAAATTTGCATATTCGCAGTATTTTTCTATTAGAAATATCCCCAAATTACTGTGTTTTCATATCAATTTCAAAATTAAATGCACTTTGTGATAAAACTATTAAAAAACGAGGTACGTATAAGTATTTTAAGTGGGTAAATGCAATGTGTCTTGTTATTTGCATCTGGTAATGTGAATTTTCACCAGTTAAGTGAGATTTTGAAATTCTAGCATTGCGTTAGTTGAAAACTGGCTGAATAGATCAGCACAGTTCATTCATTTACATGAAAGCTTTACCAGGAACAGCACCGATTATTTAGCTACATGGCAAGGCAACAGAAATAGACAAAAATAACACAGCTGGTTTGCTGTAGTATCTTAATACACTATGGAATAAATAGTGACAGCATTTTGTTATTGCAAAGTAGCACTTGTAATTTTGCTACTTGACAGTACCATTGCACCAGTGGGTAGTCTATCAGTCGGTGGATCTCTCGGCAAGATACGTACATCCCAGGTGAGGAACGTGGGGGCAGACAAGCTGAATTATTGGGGTCAGCTTCTGGAAACAGAGTGGTCGCTGCATCAGGAAGTGTCAGAAAGGCCTTTTTTTATCCATGGGGACCAGACACGAAAGAAAACTAGAGGTATTTTGTTCAGTCATTCCAGATCCCTGGACTATGGCAGAGGATGCCTTTCGACATTCCTTGGGACAATCTAGACGTCTCCACCTTTCTCCCCTTTTGTCTAATCTGCCAAGTTATCAACAGTGATGATTTCTCAGGACCTCAGGATGACCTTTGTAACTCCTTTGGCACCATACAAAGAATGGTACCCAGATCTACTAGCGTTGCTGACAGAAGCTCCAATAGAGTCGTCTTTGGCACAACATTCTATGCCAACCTCACGTTGAGAGTCTTCATCAATCGGCAGGGTCCCTATCTCTCCACGGTTGGAGACACTCCAGTATCCTGCCAGCAGGAGGCTTTTCTTGCTGAGCAGCATCCGAAAAGTCTGGTTATCTCTGGTCTTCTACAGCTGTGTACTAAGGAAAGTGGGCCATCTACCCACTGTGATTGTGCTGTCAACAGGGTTTCTATCCATTCGGAACCCACATACTGTGATTGGTGTTATCAACAGGGTTTCTCTCCATTCAGAACAACTATTCAACAAGTAGTAGACTTCCTCATTTTTCTCCAAATGGAGAATCCTTTTTCCGGTGTCAGCCATCAAGGGATGTCGGGCTGCTCTAGGTTTAGTTCTACATTTGAAGGATGTAAACCTATTGTCTTTGTGGGAAATCTCGATGCATATCAGGAGTTTTAAAAAGAGTTTTCCTCTTGACATTAAACACACGAGGGGTTAGGGATCTGTAGCCTTTGAATTTGTCCTGGAATTCATACCTTCTATACCTTCCCTTGGAGATTTTTTTGGTAATGACCCTGAAGAATTTTTTATATATCCCTTCAGGACACTGGGTAACTATCTGAAAACAACTCAACATCTAGGACTGGGTTGTCATAGCCTTTTTTTTAATACAGGCAAGAACAAGAAGATAGTGTCCAAGAATACTACAGAGCCGTATCTCCTTTTGACTAAGTGAAGTAATAAAGTAAGCCTACAGTTCATCACATTCATATGCCAGTACAGTGCATGCAAAAGCACATGTTAGGGTAATAAGCCCATCCATCACTTTGAAAAATAACTTGTAGGTTCAAAGGATTTTAAAGGCTGGTATATGGCTTTGTCAAACCACCTTCACATCCTTCTATCTGCGTTGCCCACAGGTCCTTGGTCCCTCACGGACGGCTGCACCTGCTGTCTCTTCAGTGGAGACTCAGGGACTTTTGGTCTGTTCGTTTCTCACAGGAGGTAAGGGAGGACCTGGATTGGTGGCTGGATGACCGAAACCTCACGATAGGAGTGGATCTCACCACTCCCCTCCGGACATGCTCCTATTCTCAGATGCATCGAACAAGGGGTGTGCGCACATCTGGAGGAGTTGCTGACTGCAGGTGTGTGGAACGGTCGCGACAAGCACCTTCACATCATTGTTCTCGAACTCCAGGCAGCCTTCTTGGCTCTCCAAGAGTTTTGGGAACGAGTGATGGGACACTGTGGTGTTGATGAGTGACAACACCACGATAGTGGCATATATCAACAAGCAAGGGGGACTTGCCTCCCTTGAGCTCTACAGGTTGACAATGCAGGTGCAAGAGTGGGCCTTGGTTCACGCAATAGAGCTGTCGGCCAGGTACACCCCAGGCAAGAGGAATGTAGTGGCAGACAAGCTCAGCCGCCAGAATCAGGTGGTAGGAACAGAGTGGTCCCTACACCAGGATGTAGCGGAAAGGCTCTTCAGCCTTTGGGGACGTCCAGTCACAGACTTGTTCGCCACCCGGTACAACAGGGTGTAGATCTTCTGTTTGGTTCCGTGGGGAGCAGCAGAAGATGCATTCCAACATCCGTGGGACAACCTGGAAGTGTATGCCTTAGCCCCGTTCTGTCTGATCCGCACCGTGCTCAACAGGGTGCGGATCACGCAGAATCTGAGGATGATTCTGGTGGCACCCAAATGGCCTCAGGCTGTTTGGTATCCCGACCTGGCTCTTCTCGCCGAGGCACTGAGAGATCCTCCGTGGCACAGCCTGGTGTCTCAGCCAGTGTAGTTCCTGTGTCTTCACGCTTGGAGGTTATCCACCATCTCTTGTGAGTGAGGGGCTTTTTGCAACGAGCAGCGACAGAGATGGCTGGATACCTCAGGAAGTCCTCTGAGGCTGTTTACCAGGGGAAGTGGGCTGTCTTCTGTGGTTGTGTCGTAGATGGGGTATCTCTGATCAGAGCCACTGTAGCTCAAGTGATTCTAAACTGCCGCCATTTTGGAAGACTCCGAATATGAAAGGCAAGATTGTGATGAGGAAACCTCCCCACCTGTGGGATGAAGCATTGGAGCCCGAAGGAAAAGAGGTAACATCAGCCTGTGGCACTCCTGATACTTCCATCGATGAATCAATGGAAGAAAAGTAAGGAGACACAGGAAAAACAGAATTGGCTACAAACGAAGAAGGAGCCAACAACTTGTTACTCGCCAAGTAGGAAGAGTAGAAACTCTCCAATCCTCCCTCTTCCTGTAAAACGGCTTCCACTGAGCCTTAGGCCAGGCAAAACACTCCGGACAAGAATTCGTTAAAATACAAAAGTTAGCTCTGCACCTACTGCAAGTGGTGTGTGGGTCCGTTACCACAGTCGCTAAAATCCTCGAGCAAGGAAATCCTCGGATGCCTGGACACATACGCTGGCGAGGACGAGTAGTTTCAGAGGAAGCCATAATCCAAGACACAAACACAATCACACTGGAAAGAAAGAACACGGACAAAACACAATGGGCTTGGGAGGAGAGCAAAGCATAAGCATCTACTCTCCAAGGCGGTTAGGAAAAGACTGGGTATCATGGGTTTAGACACGGTCCTCGACCAGATCTTACCCCATATGTGCAAGCCTTGCCAGATCTCACAGATTCCTTGCTTACAATCTCTGATTGTATTAACTGGTTTACTATCTGCGCTTTGAAATATCCTAATGTTAAGACCTCAGGTTTGTTAGCTATGAAAAATACAAATTGATTCTAAAATTTGTCATTTTTATGCCAGGAAAGAGCACAGTTGATGCAATATTTGCACGGAGGCAGAAAGTAGAGAAATATAGAGAGAAACAGAAAGGACTACATCTGGTGTTTATTGACTTGGAAAAAGCATATGATAGGGTACCTAGGCAGGAAGTGTGGAGGTGCTTGAGAGAGAAAAGAGTTTCTGAAAAGTATGTCAGAATAATGAGATATGTATGAAGAGGCAACTATGCAAGTAGAGAAGCACTGTTGGAACTACAGAGAAGTTTAAGGTGAAAGTTGGTCTCCACCAGGGTTCAGATATTAGGCCCTACATGTTTGATATTGTGATGGATGTTATAACATTGGAAGTTAGAGAAGAGGTGCCTTGGTGTGCAATGGTTGCTGATGACATTGTGGTGACTGATCTAACAAGAGGTGTCCAACTCAAGCTAGGAAAATGAAGAGAACTTGAGAGTAGAGGCTTAAAAATAAACAGAACAAAGGCAATATATGTGGACAGGTGGAGAGGAATGGCAGGGAACAGTGAAATTGGGCCAAAAAGAGACAGAGGGTTATCTACTTCAAATATATTGGTTCTGTTATGAGTGAGAATGGAAACCTGGATGCAGAAGTCAGTATAATAGAATTCAGTGTGGAAGGATGAATTGGAGAAAGTCATCAGGGATACTTTGTGACAGGAGGATCAGTGCATTAGTTAGAGGAAAGTTTTATAAAAGCATATAGTTAGACCAGCCATGCTCTATGGGGCAGCGACTTGGCCAATAAAAAAAGAACAAGAAAGAAGAATGGAAGTGGTGGAGATGAGAATGCTGAGGTGGATGTGTGGTGTCACAAAAAAAGATAAGATCCAGAATGAATTGATCTGGGGGACAGTCAAAGTATTAGAGGTTGCATAAAAAAAAAGAAGCGCTGGAAAGAAGACTCGAATGGTTGGTCATGTCATGAGGAAAGAAGATGAACACGTATGTAAGAGAGTTATGACCATGGAGGTGAAAGGCAGAAAATGAGGGGGAAGAAGGCCAACGTTCAGGTGGAAAGGTAAATTAGTAAATGACATGAAGGAAAAGGGTCTAAGAGAACAAGATGTACAGGACAGAGGAAGATGGAGAAGGCTGACTAGAAACAGTGACCCCATATAGAAATGGAAAAAGCTGAAGGCAAAGAAGACCCTAATAGGATTTTTTGTTTTTGTTTATAAGAAAAGACTGCTTATTTCATTACATATTCTCAAGATTACTTTTTCCAGTTAGTTGGATTTATCTGTTTTCCTTGTTTGGAGGAAGGGAAACATTGCTGCATTACCTAAGGAACCAAGTCCGACCTCATTCCCCTCAGAATACTGGCAGATTTCGATTACCCATATGTAAGGTTTTGAGAAGTTCCTCTTTAATCATCTTGTAGGTTTGTTGATGATACACTGCTGTCAGTATTAGTTTAGATATTGTAAGGCCTTGATACATGTGATGCAATCTTGTCAATATATCTATGCTGTTCATATACAGAACAAACCTTTGGTCTTAATGTAACGGGGAAATTCTCTCACACTTGCTGGAGTCGACTAAAAAAAAAAAAAAAAAAAAAAGAAGGAGGGATACAATGATTTTGGTGGCACAGGAGCTAGACAAGATGGTGGAGAGGAGAAAGGTACAGCTCAACAACCTTAACCCATTTCAGCTACATTGCATCAATTCAGTTTCTCTCTGACTACCTTCATAGCAGGCTATGCCCAGAAGCCAGTTGTTTTTGTCCATTTCCTCCTGTTACGGCCCGTGAGATGTCCGCTCCAAGTTCGATATTATGATAAACAAAATAATTCAACAGTTGAAACTGGGGGTACGAATATAGAAAGATACACAAACAAAACAAAGGTTTATTTACAAGCTTACTAACAAAGGTAAATGCAGAATGGTATCTCCTATTTACATAAAAAAGGCAAAATCTTACAATGCGTGAACTGGGGAAACGGTGGGGTAATGAAAGTATTTGCTGGCCAGTTTTGAGACTCGAAGCGATGGCTTCACAAAAGGAGAACTGCAATTGCAGACGACTTCTTGACTCCATATTGCAGAAAATAATTATTCCTGATACTCGAAGGGCAGGAACTTCTCAAAACCTCTCGCAGAACGTTTCTTCTCTGAAGTCTTTCTCAACGTCGAAATAACTCTGTCGTCCACTCCTGACGACGACTTGCCCAGAATTCGACCCAACTCTCGAGCGAATTTTCCTCTCTGATCCTTCATCAGTTCCTTCTCTTATCTCTCTCTGATCTCTGCTGCTGGGCTCTCACTGATAATATGATCTGTGACTCTTACTGATGATCTGTTTCCCCTACTTCGTCAGTCGTATTTATATGGTGACCTGGGGTGGGGCCTACAGGGGAGGCGGAGCACGAACGTCACAGACTCCCGAGATTACTAGAACTTCTTAAAAGGATCTGGACGAAGTATTACATCAGAAATCGCGGCATTCCTCACGTCACGTCAGCACCTGTCAAGTTCCACAACACTCCTGCCGATTCTAGAACCATCATGAGAACAGGCACCTCCAACACATGCGCGAATGCCTCCTTGCTGCAGAACTTCTCGAAGATACGTTTTCCTTTCCTTTATCTTTCTTTGCTGTAAAGCAATTACCATGACACGTCCCCCCAAAAAAGAAAAATTAAATCTACTTATTTTATTTTTTTCTAAAGAGAAACAAGAATTAAACAGCAGGGGAACAATTCTGCATAAAGCTTTAACACTTCTTCATTCACTCAACCACTCGTGCCAAAACAGAAAACGCTCATTAGGAAAAATCTCCAGAGGGGCTAACTGATATAATGTTATCCTTCCCTCTTAATTTTCCGTTTTCTGAACTCTGATTAAAACTTTGAAATACTAAAGCACCTCTTGTGTTTTTCTCAAAACTAATTTCTCTTTTTGACACAATTACCAAGGGCACGGGCGGTGGCCAAGGTACGGGGCGTTCTTTATAATTCTGAAGCAAGTTTACATTCATTGACTTTGCTCTACTCTTACCCATATTAATTCTATAATGTATATTTCCCCTCTCCTCTAACACTGAAAAAGGACCTTCGAACTTATAGGATAAAGAGGAACCTTCTTTCTGGACTAGTACTAAAACTTTATCTCTTACACACAAACTCCTCTCTTTTGCTCTAAGATCATGTTTCCCTGTAGTTTCCATTTGACTTCCATTCTCCTTCGCTAGTTGCCAAACATCTCTTAAATTGTTTTTATAATACTCTAGATTAGTTGTGTAATCTTCTCTACCCTTACTTACAGACAAAGGTCCAAACATATTGATAACTACTTTCTCAAAAGGTTCGCCTACTGAAGGAATATTACACAACGGAGCTCTGAGAATTACTTGATTCGGTTTCCCTGCAATTTGACATTCATGACAGCTTAAAACATATCTCTTTACATACTCCTCATCTTAGGCCAAAAGTACGCCCTACTAATACACTTGAAAGTTTTATTTACTCCTAAATGTCCTTGCTCATCACGTGCTAACTTCAAAACTAGCTCACGAAGCTTCCTAGGAACCACTAATTGTTCGGTGATTTCCCCTTTACTACCTGACTTAGGACGAACATGACGACACAAAACTTCGTCCTTTAAACAAAAAGTTTCCTTACACACATCATCGAGATCATCATCCAGCTCACATTAAAAAATTTGGGTTAATGTCTTATCCTCTCTCTGCAACCTGACTAGCTCATCCTTATCCAAAAGGTTAGTAGTGCTTAATTCATCACCGTAACTAGTACTAGATACCGGTACATTTACTACGTCACCCTCGACAGCTACGCCTTCCCCTTGGCTATCACTGCCAACGTCGATAGAGTCCGGTCTCTCAGCCACACTCATGCCAAGATCAACCTCACCACCTCTATCACACTCGTTCGAATCCACGAACTCGCTCTCGTTCGAATCCACGAACAAATTATGAATGTACATAGTCTATGTCTGTATCTAAACCTGACCTAGTTACTACCATATCAGGCACTGGAATATCCTTCACAACAGGATTCACATTCTTGGATAAAGCTAAGTCATTACCGACAATAATGTCAACGCCATCAATGGGCAAACTGTCAACAACTGCAAGTTTCACTTCTCCTGACACTACCTGACTTTCTAAGTTCAACTTCAACAAAGGACAAAGAACACAAGTGTTAGGAAATCCACCTAACATGACTTTTTCTTCCATGTTGATTTCTGCCCTGTTCGGCACACACTCACTCCTAATCTGTGAGACGGCAGCTCCTGTGTCTCGAAGCAAGACCACCTCTCTCGAATCTACTCCTCCAAGAGAGGAAACTACGCCTTCCGACAGAAATTCACCAAAAAATTTCCTAGTTTCTCTCATCACATCATTCCTACTTGACGAAAGGTTAACTAGAGACACTGGTTAAGATTCTTAACGTCCTTCCTTTCTACTGCACAATTTCTCGCTACATGCCCTTTCCCATTAAATTGGAAAAAAGTTAATTCTGAGCCACTAGATGCCACTTTACTCTTACAAACCTTAGACGTATGACCTGGTTTTCCGCATGTATAACAGGAATAATCACTTTTACTCGCATTGCTATTACTAGGACTGAAACCTTTACTGCTTTGTACTCTACCAGACGAAGGATCATTTCGTGTCTTACTAACACTCAAATTATGAGTTAGACTATATTCGTCAGCTAACCTAGTTGCTCCTGCAAAAGATACTTCTCGCCTATCTTCTATACAAAGCTTAATCTCAGGCGCTACGTTATCTTTGAAGTTTTCTAACAACACTTAAGTTCTTCAAACCATCAAAATCCTCAACTTTGGCAGAAGTTAACCAATCAAAAAACAGCCTTTCTAACTTCTTACCGTATTCTACATATGTAATATTTTCATCCTTTCTCAAACTTCTAAATTTCTTATGGTACGCCTCCGGTACTAACCTGTACGCGCTAAGAACAGTTTCTTTCACAATATCATAATCATCACATTCCTCCTTAGACATGCAACTATACACAGTAAGTGCTCCACCACTCAAAACTGACTGTAAATATAAAGTCCATGTTTCTTTAGGAGAACCTACTATTTCCATTAACTTCTCAAAAAACGTGAAATATGTTGTAACATCTTCCTCATCAAACTTTGGTACTAATTTCAACACTGTGCTCATACCTAACCTATCAGCTTTGTTTTCGTTCTCGCCTGCCCGAGTGTTACGAGTACTTTCCCTTTACCGAGCAATTTCCAACTCATGCATACGCTCTTTCTCTCTTTCTTCCTGCTGCATTACCTGCATTTCTCTCTCTTTCTCTTGCTACATTTCCCTCTCAGCTGCTCTTTCCTCTCTCTCAGCCGCTCTTTCATCTCTCATACTTGTCTTTCTTTCTTTTCAACATACTCACGGAGATCATTCCCCTCTAGACCTAGAAGCTTACCCGACTCGATAAACTTTTTCACCATCTCACTCATTCTGGTTCTTTCTATATTCTCCCTGTTTCAAACTGTTACAGTGCTGAATATATTATAAGCAAGGTCGCCACAATTTTACGGCCCGTGAGAGAGGTCCGCTTCAGGTTCGATATGAAAATAAACAAAAAGAATTCAACACCAACAGTTGAAACTGGGGGTTCGAATATAGAAAGATACACAAACACAACAAAGGTTTATTTACAAGCTTACTAACAAAGATAAATGCAGAATGGTATCTCCTATTTACATAAAAAAGGCAAAATCTTGCAATCCGTGAACTGGGGAAACGATGGGGTAATGAAAGTACTTGCCGGCCAGTTTTGCGACTCAAAGCGATGGCTTCACAAAAGGAGAACTGCAATTGCAGACGACTTCTTGACTCCGTATTGCAGAAAATAATGTCTATTCTTGATACTCGAAGGGCAGGAACTTCTCAAAACCTCTCACAGAACGTTTCTTCTCCGAAGTCTTGCTCAACGTCGAAATAACTCTGTCGTCCACTCCTGACGACGACTTGACCAGAATTCGACCCAACTCTCGAGCGACTCTTCCTCTCTGATCCTTCATCAGTTCCTTCTTCTCTTATCTCTCTCTGATCTCTGCTGCTGGGCTCTCGCTGATAATATGATCTGTGACTCTTACTGATGATCTGCTTCCTCCTACTTCGTCAGTCGTATTTATACAGTGACCTGGGGGCGGGGCCTACAGGGGAGGCGGAGCACGAATGTCACAGACTCCCGAGATTACTAGAACTTCTTAGAAGGATCTGGATGAAGTATTACATCAGAAATCGCGGCGTTCCTCACGTCACGTTGGCGCCTGTCAAGTTCCACAACACCCCTGCCGATTCTAGAACCATCATGAGAACAGGCACCTCCAACACATGCGCGAATGCCTCCTTGCTGCAGAACTTCTTGAAGATGCGTTTTCCTTTCCTTTATCTTTCTTTGCTATAAAGCAATTACCATGACACTCCCCAAATTATGTATGCCTAAACATTGTTTTTTTTTCATTTTCTTTTTTTGTGTTGTGTACTGTTTGATGATGTCCAATTCATCTAAGCTCCCCAAACCTCAGCAAAAATGCCCTGGGGTTGGTAACAATCTTCGCTCTCATTTCATGCCTGCTTTGGAAATAGATCCCCATTCTGCTTGTAGCAGGTAAAGATATCTTGTCCAAATTTGTCACAGCTTTGGCAGCGATAAATTTGGAAAAATCAAACCTCACACCCAGTCAAAAAATTCTTTACCTCGGCATACTAATAGACACAACAGCAGTAAAGGGCCACCTCAGTGCCATGGTTGGCTTGGTCTTGGCCTGCCACCTCGGTGGCCGTGAGTTTGATTCTCGAGCATTCCACTGAGGCGTCGTAGATGTGTATTTCTGGTGATAGAAGTTCATTCTCGACGTGATTCGGAAGTCATGTAAAGCCGTTGATCCCATTGCTAAATGACCACTGGTTCCATGCAACGTAAAAACACCATACAAACAAACTGCAGCAAAGGTAGTCCCATAGAACCAGCACCTAGAAAAGTACAGGAACTTTGCACATTCCTTTATGTCCAAAGAGAAGCAACTCGCTTGTCAATAGCAGGTCATTCTAGGTTTCCTGTCCTCCTTGGAGAAATTAGTTTCTCATGATTTTCTTCACATTCGGTCTCTCCAATGGAGACTAAAAGTTTTGGTCCCTGTCAAGGGATTTTCCCTTGTTCCAAGTTCCCCTCTGAATAGAAGTGAGGAAGTGCCCCTTCATTCTTTGTTCTCAGACGCCTCTCACGAGGGTTGGGGAGCACACTTGGAAAATATGACCACACCAGGGGTGTGGGATCACCCAAGACAGCTTCATGTTCCTGGAGATGAAAGTAGCCTTCCATGCACTCAGGAATTTCAAGAAAGTGTATCTGGGCACTCCGTGGTTCTGATGTCTGACAATACGACAGTGATAACTTATGTTAGCAAAGAGGGGGGCTAGTGTTATTTCATCTTCACGACTTGACAGTACAATTGTACCTGTGAGCAGTTTCTCACTCAGTGGATCTCCTAGCCAGATACATCCCAGGCAAGAGGAATGTGGTGGCAGACAAGCAAGAGTCGTCAGGGTCAGATTCTGAGCAGAGTGGTCACTGCATCAGGATGTGGCAGGAGATGCCCTTCAACATCTTTGAGACAATCTGAATGTCTACATTTCCCCCCTTTTTGCCTAATTCACCAAGTTATCAACAGTAATGATTTCTCAGAGCCTCAGTATGACTTGTAGCTACACATACACAATATGTAGTACCCAGATCTACTAACTTGACTGACAAAAGCACCAAGAGAGATTACCCCTGGGCACATCCGTCTATGCTAACTGCATTTTAAGGGGTTTCACCAGTCAATAGGGTCCTTGTCTCTTAACAATTGGAGACTATCCAGTTTTTCCTGCAAGCGGGAGGCTTTTCTCGTATAGCAGCATCAGAAATGCCTGTTATCTTGAGTCTTCTACAGTCATGTACCAGGAAAAGTGGGCCATCTACTGTGATTGGCGTCATCAACGGGGTTTCTATTCAGTCAGAACTACTATTCAACAAGTATTAGACTTCCTCATTTTTCCCGGAAGGTGTCAGTGTCAGCCGTCAAGGGATATAGGGCTGCTGTAGGTTAAGTTCTAAATTTGAAGGATGTAAACCTATAGTCTTCGTGGGAAACCTCTATGCTTATCAGAAGTTTTGAGCAGTCCTGTTCCCCAAGATCCTAGACCTCCTAATTGGGACCTAACACTGCTGCTTAGCAGTCTCGTGCTTAGACTATTCAAACCCTTACAGGCTGCATCAGATAGGAATTTAACCCTCAAGACGGTTTTCCTTATAACTTGGCTTTTTCAAAGAGTTTGAACTTCCCAGACTTTCTTTCGACATTGAACACACTAGGGGGTGGGTGTCTGCACCCTTCGAATTTGTCCCAGAATTCGTAGCCAAGACCTAAAATCCCTCTGTTCACGACGACAGATTTGATTCTTTTTCTATTCCTTCCCTTGGAGATTTTGTTTGTAATGACCCTGAAGTATTGCTTTTATGTCCCTTCTGGGCATTGCATAACTATCTAAAAAGGACTTGACATCTCAGACCAGGTTGTCAAAGACTTTTTGACATGAAGGAAGTATCCAAGAATGCTATTTCCTTTTAGCTTCGTATAGTTATCAAACAAGCTTACAGTTCTTCTTCACATTCAGATGCTAATACAGTGGCATGTAAGGGCACATGATGTCAAGGGCCTAGGCACTTTCATCGCTTTCAAAAATAATTTGTTGGCTGAAATGATTTTAAAGGGTGATACATGGCTTTGCCAAACCATCTTCACATCCTCCCATCTGCAGAGAATCATCTTCCTGATTCACAGCTTGAAATTGTTCAAGCTCCAGAAGCTTCCTCTGTGGTAGCTTCTCAAAGCCCCTCTTCAGGGGCACTAAAGGCTTCTTCAGAAGCCTCCCTAGCCTCATCTTTAGAGGCATCCCAGGCAATCTCACATCCAGATTTAGGGAATCTTCTGCAAGAGAGAGATTGCATGCTTCAGTATCTCATGTGGCAGAGGTACATCATGTAAGTATGGAATATGAAATGGCAAGTCATAAAAGGTTGCATACCCATTTTGCGTCTCCTTCTCTTGTCACCTGCCCAAACAAGGCAAAATGTAAAATTATGTCTTCAAAATAGTCTTCCTCCACAGAGAGGTTGAATAGACCACCAAGAAAGACTAGTATAAGACCAACTCTCTATCAGGTAAGCTCTCTCTTTCAAGAGAGCTTCATATTCTTCAATGGAATTGTAAAGGACTGCGCACACGTGCAGAAGAGCTAAAAGTCTCTTTAAGAGAGACAAATCCTGTTATAGCAAGAAACCAAATTAGGCCCTGAAATTTTTAATCCTTGGGTTAATTAAGAGATTTTCTCCTCTGCTGCTTCTGCCGGTGACCGTTCACATGGGGGAGCTGCTGTCATTGTGAACAAATCTTTGGAATACCTTAAGTACCCCTTACTACAACTTTACAGGCTCTTGCACTAAAGATAATTTTAGACAAGCAGATTACTGTCTGTTCCATTTACCTTCCTACTAGATCTGCTTTTTCAGTGGCTAGCATATAGTCATTGTTTAATCAATCATCATTACCATTCAAGCTTCTAGGAGATTTTAATGCCCGCAATCCATTGTGAGGAGATGATTCTATAGATAATGGGGGAAAAGTGGTAGAGAAAGTTATTTATAATATAATAATAATAATATTGTACTTCTTAATAATGGTATGATGACTCACCATAACATACATTGTAATTTACATTCAGCTACTGATCCAAGTATATGTTCCTTAAACATAGCTTTAGATTTTAACTGGTCTATTGATGAGTATCTGCACAAAAGTTATCACTTCCCTATCCATTTGAAGTTTGTCGGTAATGTTCCAACAGAAGGACCACCAAAATGGAAGGTAATATAAGACGGGTACAAGATTAGAAAAAACTTATCAATCTTTTAAATGCCACTTAGAAGCATATGACTAATTTTCAAATACAGTGTTAACGAGTGCAGAGGCTGCTATACCAAGAACAAATGGAAAACTACAAAGACCTGCTGTCCCTTTGTGGGATAAGAAATATGCTTTCCTCAGAAAAATTACAAGAAGATGCTATAAAAAATAAAAGTCTATGTGGCACATCTACTGCTAATATATCAGTGAACTATGGCCAAACGGTGTCGACATTTTCGAAGCGTAAAAAGAAATATGTGTATATACTACTACATATATGAGATTAATTAAAAAACTCCATCCAGAGTAGTTTGAAAGAAAGTAAAGAAGCTTGTAGGAATATTTTCTCCTCCTAAAACCCCTCTTTAAAGGTTGGAGATTCACTAATAAAAAGTCCCAAAGACGTAGCTGCATACCTAGGTCAGTACTTTTCCAATATTTCAAGTCCAAATAATTAGTATTCAACCGAGGATTAGCGACTCCCAGGTTCCTCTAGATTTATCTGGGGGTAATCTTGAAGCTTACAAAGCTAAATTCTCTCTGCATGAGCTACAAGATGCCCCATCTTCAATGGATGATACTTCTCCTGGTGAGGATACTATCCTGTATGTAATGCTTCAACAGTTACCCGAGAAGGCAAAAACGTACCTCTTGAAGATTATTACATAATTGAATTTGGGATACTGGAATCTTACCAACAGGATGGAAAATTGCCGCAGTAATTCCAATTCAAAAGCCAAATAAAGACTGCTAGTGACAGGGCCATAGCTCTTTCTAGCTGTGTATGCAAAATGATGGAGATGATCAATTCTCATTATTCTGGCATTTAGAAACACAAATTCCTTTCTCCACTCCAGTTTGACTTTCACAAAAACAGATCTACCCTTGGCCCACTGGTAAGATTTACTAATCAAATTTAACAGGGCTTTGTAAACCAGTGCCAGACAATTGGAGTATTCTTTGATTTAGAAAAAGCATATGATACATCATGACATCATGGAATTGTTAAGCAGCTGCATAAATTATGCATAAAAGGAAATATGATAAGGTTCATTAACTCCTTTTTAACAGACTGGTCTATAAGGGTAAGAATAGGAAATAATTTGTCTTCCCCATTCAAACTAGGTGTTCCACAGGGAGGGGAGTGTGCTAAGTGCAACTTGCTTTGCTGTTGCCATTGATAGCATCATCAATGAAATTTCAAATCCTGTACGGGCCTCACTTTTTGTTGATGATCTAGCTATTTATTGCACTGCATATGATGCTGAATTGGGTTACAGGTATTTACAAAAATCCATCAACTCTATCTTTACATGGGCAAAACAAAATGGTTTCAGGTTCTCTATGAGACAGTTGCTGTTCGTTTTAGTAGGAGTGGATGTCAAGAAGCTGTACCAGATTTGAAACTTGATGGGTCCATTCTGCCATGTGGAAAACAAAATTTTTAGGAATATTTTTTTTATTCCAAACTCACTTGGTCTAAGCATATTGAAAATTTAAAGTGCAAAGTAAAGAAATCTGTCTTTGGAAAATGATTTCTGGCATTAACTGGGCCCTGATAAGTAATCTTTGCTACAACTATATGATGCACAATGTATATCAAAGTTGTTTTATGGATGCCAGATTTATTTAGCAGCATGCTCAAGTAAACTCCGTGAACTTGATGTAGTCCACAATATGGGTTTACGTGTTTGCTCTGGAGCTTTTCCTACATCTCCTGTTGAGAGTCTTAATATGGACATACACCAACTTCCACTTGATTTACAACGAGAAAAGTTAGGCCTCCGATACTTGATGAGGATTAATAAAATTAATGCTAACAGTCCATCAAATAAGGTTATTCATAAACTTGATGCTGGCAATTTTAAGCCAAGATCTTCTGTTCCATTTCAGATCCAGCTAAATGCATCTGTAAATGATAATTCTATACCAATTCAGAATGTTCATGAATTGGCCTCTTCCAAAATTTCACCTTGGCTCATACCGAAAGCTGAATTGTGCAAGAAAAATAGTGAAAAATAACATCCCTAATAGTTACTGGTTTTAGAATATGTTCATAATGACTATAAAATTAAAAATTTATACAGATGGGTCGAAGTCCAGCAAGGGAGTAGGTTTAGGTGTGGTCACAGATAATTTTTGTGATGTTGCAAAGCTGCCTCCTGTTGCTTCAGTATACAGGCAGTCCCTGGGTTTCGTTCTTAAGACGCGTCGTAACCCGAAAATCGTCGTAAGCCGGAACGACGTTGTTGAAACCATGTCCACAGGGAAAATTTCACTAATTTGCAATTTTTCTTAGGGCCGTATCTCTAAAATTATCACTAATTTACTTTTTTCATGTGCAACACTGTGTATTCACAAATTACTGTATATTTTCATTAAAATACAAGAGAGAGCAAGAGACCATTACAACTTGTAGCACCAGCACGGTATAAAGGAGGTTTATATTTGTTTAAATAACTGAAATTATCAATAAACATTTTACATACTAGTACCATAAAAATTCTTTCATCTCGGTAAAAGAGAGAGAGAGAGTGTGTGTTTATCTCTCTCTGTTCTCTCAAAAAATACTTATAACGCTTCCAGCGAAAGAGAGGGAGGGAGTTACCACTATGACACATTATTATCTTGTGTGGCAAAAAAAGAGAGAGAGAGAGAGAGTTAACCTTAATTAAAAGTGACATGGATAGATTAGTATTGTATTTCTTTAAAATACTATCACATATGAATTTTGTAATTACAGTTATTATTATTATTATTATTATTATTATTATTATTATTTGGAATTATTAAAAAAAAATAGTACAAGTACATAAAAAATCTCGAGTCTCAGTAAATAGAGAGAGAGAGAGAGAGAGAGAGAGAGAGAGAGAGAGAGGGGGGGGGGGAATAACATGAGCACTTCCCCCTCCTGGCTGTCACAGAACTTTATATATCTGACAGTTTTAGTACCTGGAGTTAGAAAAAGGTTACTGAGAGAAGACTGGGATTTCCTTCATTCTTCCATAATTTTATAAATATATAAGCTAAAATCTTACTAATTCACTATGGTATTTTCTTTAATGAATTGATACTATTGCTGTATAAATTAATATTTATATTTGAAAATAGTAAATCATTTATTTATCATACAAAAAACATACATCTTTGTAGTAGAGAGAGAGAGAGAATATTATTATTATGTGATATCATTTCAACTTATTAAACTTACTAATACAGTATTAATCAGAATTAATATTTGAAAATTAGTAAATCATTTTTGTATTATAAAAAATGTATTTAGTCATGAAAATAAACATCAAAATACACTAATTAGTGATTATTTTCGTCGGAAAATACAGAGAGAGAGAGAGAGAGAGAGAGAGAGAGAGAGAGAGAGAGAGAGAGAGAGAGAGAGAGACTATGGTTTTTTATATCCCAAATCTAAGTAGAGTATATGGATTCTTTAAGTGAAATAATGTTTCAATGATATTTTGCTGTTTTGTATTAAAGGATATGTATACTGTTTGAGAATGCGTTCCTTATCCTTGACTATGGTTACCATACAGTTTAATAGCGTAAATTAATTTATGCGCCCTCCGCTCAGAAACTAGTTCTGTGTATGAGGTATCGTTAAAAAGCATAAAAAACCGTCGTAACCTTGGAATTTGCGTTGTAGTCTAACCAGAAACTTAGTTTTGTTAATTATGTATACTGGAAACAAGGAATGATTTTTTCATTATTTGCGCTTTTGAAGTGTTATAAACTGCGCATCCTAAGCTAGTGTATTCATTTCGCTCGGAAACTAGTTCCGCATATGAGGCTCACTAAAAAAATTTAAAAAATACGACATAAAAAGTGTCGAAAATCCTCATAACCTCAAAATTTTTGTTGTAATCTAACCAAAAACTTATTTTTATTAATATACTGTGCTAAACAATAAAGGATTCTTATCATAGTATGCATTTTTTAAAAGCGTCGTTAACTCGGAGCGTCGGAAGCATCAGCGTCGTAACCTCGGAACAAGCGTCGTAACCCAGGGCAGATTTTTCAATGAATATTTAAGAAAAAGCGTCGTAAGCCGGAGCCGTCGTAACCCGGGGACCGCCTGTATACGGCTGAACTATCTGACGTTGTAAGGTCTAGATATACCATATTATTCTAATCAGAAGTCTTGTGTCATATATTCAGACTGTAAAAGTGCTCTGGAAAGCCAGAACAATTATAATACTTCCCTTCCTTTAGTACAAAAGGCTCAGGCATGGCTGTTTTGTACTATTTCGTGTAGGCATAAAACAGTGTTTTTGTTGGATCCCTGGATATGAAAGTCTCTCTTCGTAATTATATATGTACTAGGTAAGTGGCAGGAGTGATGGTCATCTCCCCTTTTTGTTAACAATAAAAACTATTAGACCTCAAATAGGATTCTGGCAATTATCCTACTAAAGTGACAGGAGGACTGAAGTTATTTTAACAAGGCTGAGGATTGGTCACTGCCAACTGATGGCAGTTTTGTTGTTGATGATAGTAGTGCTCCAGTTTGTTTTTACTGTGATAGCCCGTTGACAGTCGAGCACATTCTGGTTCACTGCACTAGATATGTAAACGAGAGGGGGATGTACCATCTAAGATGGTAAAACTATAATGAATTTTAGGAGACAACATTGATGGCCCTGTTTTGAGTTTTTTAAAGGCTTGTGAATTTTATAAAAATATCTAGTAATTTTATATGAATACAATTTTTTAAATCTCATTTATGGCAGGTTTTAATTTCATTAGAAATCAAATTTCTCTATTTTAAATATAGATAACTAGGGTATCTATTTTAAATTCATTATTTATATAATTTCCATTACTCATTATTTAGATTTCCATTTTCATTCATTGTCATCATAGTTAGCACTGAATGACTGTGGGTCCCAGTGCATGGCTTTATGCCTAAATCTCATATTCCATTCCATTCCTGTCTGCAGGATGTTGCCAACAGGTCCTTGGACGCTTTCTGTGTTGATATTGAAAGTGAGAGTGAATAGGATGACTGACCTTTTCCCTTTCTTTTTCATTTCCTCCTCTACCAGTGGGCAGTGGAGGGAATTAATCCATCATGCGCTGGAACTGGTCAGATACAGGTGAGAGCCCCTTTCCATTGTTCCTACACAATACAAATTATATATGGTAGCAAGTTCCCTCATCTCTTAAGGTGGGAGAGGAAATGACAACAAGGTTGGTAACTAACATGAAAGGTTTGTTGTTTCTGACAATTACAGGTTCATTTTCTTACAAGACACAATGTAACAGGAGTTCACATTCTCTTAATCCAGATGTCTTACTGCTAAGTTACCTTTTACTGAACAGATCAGAGGCACATGAATCCTTCCTATGTCCTTATTTCGCCAGGAAGTGAGTCCAGTTGCAGTTGGTTCCAAGGCTTTCACTGTCCTTCCTCCAAGAGTAAGTCTCCCTTACGTTAAGACCATAGTTTTTTTCTGTATATGAACAAATGATAAATTTAAATCAATTTGTATAATTCATAACCAACAAACCTCCAGTCTTAACTTAAATGGCTCACCTCAAGCCACCCCTCATTTAATTACCTGGGTTTAAGGAAACTAATGCAATGGCAGGTTGGCGCTAGAGAATCTTCCTCTTAAGACTGCAGATTAGTTAAGTACTTGTGAAAAATACAAATAGATTTAAAATTTGTCATTTTTGCATTAGTATGTACTCTTGATGAGGATGCAGAGGCATGCATGGTCAGTCTAGACTTTAGTGCAACCTTTGACTGTGTGAATCGTGGAGCACTTTTGTACAAGTTAAAATTGGATAAACTCCAAGAGCCAGCTGGTAACCGTTTAAAACAGCCAAAGATTGTATAGCAAGGAATCTGTGAGATCTGGTAACTCTTGCACATACGAGGTGAGAGCTGGTCAGAGACTGCGCACCGCACTCCATGACGCATATATTCTTTTCTTAACCGTCTTGGAGAGTAGATGCTATCGCTTTTGCTCTCCTTCCAAGCCGGTTGATTTGTGCCTGGTTCCTTTCCTTTTTAGTATGTTTGTTGTGTGTTTCTGTTTAATAATGGATTCTTCCGAGTCTTCATGGCCTCGTCAACACATGTGCCTGGGCATTCAGAGATTCCCGTGCTTAAGGTTTCTGGTGGCTGCAATCACAGATCCTCATACGACATGCAGTAGGTGCAGAGCTATTATTGTATACAATTACTAATCCCTGCCCAGAATGTCATTCGTGGCCTAAGTCACAATGGAGTTTTACAAGAAGAGGGAACTGAGTGTTACAAGAAGAGGAAACATTGGAGAGTTTCGACCCTTCCTTTTTGGGAGGGTTTTTCTTCTCCTTGACTGGACGATTTGACTTCTCCCTCTTCTATGGTCACTTTCCCTGTGGCTAGTTCAAGTGCATCCGTCGCCTCCTTTTTCTTCCGTCGATTCATCAATGGAAGTACATAGCAGGAACACCACAGGATATGTTTAATGTGGCCCCCTCTCCCTCGGGTTCTAATTCTCTTCCCGAGAGAGAGGATACTATGCCATCTAATTTCATTTCAGGTTTTGGAGTTGAAAGCAGCTTTTTTGGGTCTGGGGAGTTTTGGGAGAAGGTAGAGTGTCATTCAGTGGTTCTGATATCTGACAACACCACAATGGTCACCTATGTGAACAAGCAAGGGCGCCTGGTGTCTTGCCACCCCCATTAGTTGACAGTCAAGTTACATGTGGGCAATCAACAACTCTATGGAGCTCTCTGCCAGGCACATTCCAGGCAAGAGGAATGTGGTCGCCGATGGGCTGAGTCATCGGAACCAAATCCTAGGCACGGAGTAGTCTCTGCATCAGGTCGTGGCGGACAGGCTTTTTCAGGTTTGGGGGAGGTCTATGCTAGACCTCTTCTCAACTTGCTTCAACAAGAAACTGGAAGTTTACTGTTCAGTGTTCCCAGATTCTCCTGCTCTGGCAGAGGATGCCTTCCAACACCCTTGGGACAACCTTGAGGTGTACGCCTTCCCTCCGTTTTGCCTGATTCGTCAAGTTCTGAACAGGGTAATGAGTTCTCGAAATCTCAGGATGACTTTGGTGGCTCCTCTGTGGCCTCAAGCAGAGTACGTAGTTCCCAGACCTTCTGTCAGAGGTTCCAAGAGAGATTCCCCCATGGCGGCAACTTCTTTGCCAGCCTCATGACGAAAGCTTTCACCAGTTGGTAGAATCCCTGTCTCTTCATGGATAGAGACTTATCAAGTATCTCCTCCGAGCATGAGGTTTTTCTCGGGGCAGCGGGACATATGTCCAGTTACCTCAGGAAGTCTTCTTTAGTAGTTTATCAAGGGAAATAGGCAGTCTACTGTGATTAGTGTCGTTGATGGGGTTTCTCTCCACTCACAGCCTCTGTTCAGCGTATAGCAGATTTTTTTACCTTCCTCAGGGATGAGAAAGGTCTTTCGGTTTCTGCTATCAGGGGCTAGAGAGCAGCAGTAGGGTTGGTGTTACATCTGAAAGTCTAGGACATCTCTTCATCCTGGGAGATTTTGTTGTTCAGGGGTTTCGAACAGACCTGTTCTCCAAGGGAACTCAAGCCTCCCGCATGGGATGTTTCCCTTGTCCTGAAGTCTTACTCAAGCTCCATTCAAGCCTCTGCGTCAATTATCAGGCAGATCTGACACTAAAGACAGTTTTTCTGTTGGCCTTGTTTGAAACTAGTTTGGGAGCTTCATGGCTTGAGTTATGATGTGAAACACAACCAGGGTTGGGGGTCTGTGGCTTTCGAGTTTGTCCCGTAATTTGTGGCCAAGACCTGTAATCCCTCGTTGCAACAATTTTCTCTCTCTCATTCCATCACTGAATGACTGTACACAACCCGCAAGAGCTCTTGATTTGTCCTGTCAGAGCCCTACGATGCCATCTTATAAGGACTCATCATGTTAGACCTGGATACGTGAGGCAATTAAGCAAGCTTACTCTTCTCTTGAGTCTGTGCGAGCTAGAGTACATGATGACATAGGTATCAATTCCTCTCTGGCATTTAGGAAAAACTTATCTGTTCATAGAATTTTGAACGCTGGTTCCTAGTTGCGTCAGTCCACGTTCACTTCCTTTTACCTAGAGGACATTGCCCACAGGTCTTTGGACAGTTTTCCTTGGGTCCTGTGGTGGTCGCCCAACAGGTTGTGTAATTCACCCAGTGCCCTTCACAGGGCGGTTTGTATCTTACCTATGATGATTGTTTTTGTTTTTTGTATGGTGCTTTTACATTGCATGGAACCAGTGGTTATTCAGCAACGGGACCAACGGCTTTACGTGACTTCCGCACCACGTCAAGAGTGAACTTCTATCACCAGAAATACACATCTCTCACTCCTCAATGGAATGGCCGAGAATCGAACCCATGACCACCGAGTTGGGACGCTTATACCATACCAACCACGCCGCTGAGACACTCTATGATGATTGTGTGGAAGAGAGATTGAGCGAGTTGGCTGGTCTCTCTTTCTTTGTTCCTTTCTTCTTCCTACGGACAGGTTGAAAAATACACGTCATATGCTGTACTGGTCTGACCCTCCTCCTCAGTAGCAAATGCTCCTCTCTCTCTAGCAAGGGGGAGTGAGGAGTGGTAACAAAACCTGTGGCTAATATGTTTTGTATATCGTTGTATTTCAACGCAGATGGCTGAGTTTTTAGATAACAGTTTATCTATCTTCTCACAGGCACTAGATCACCTTTAGAAACCGTTCTCCTACGAATTAATTTAAAATTAATACAAGATCAACAAATATGACAAATTTTTAATCAATTTGTATTTTTCATAGCTAACAAACCTGAGGTCTTAACAATAGGATAATTTCCAGGGTACAGCTAGTAAGCAGTTAAAACAATCAACGATTGTATAGCAAGGAATCTGTGAGATCTGGCAACTCCTGCGCATACGAGGTGAGAGCTGGTCAGAGACCGTGCACCACACTCCATGATGTGTTTAATCTTTTCCCCAACCCAGGAACTATAAAAGAGAGAGAGGCAGCTAGAGGTAGGCAGTCAAAACGTTAAGACCTCAGTTATGAAAAATACAAATTGATAAAAAATTTGTCATTTGTTCATATGCAGAAAAAAACCTTCGGTCTTAACAATACGATAGACTTGTACTTGGAGGGAGTTACAAGTACATATCTTAAACTGGCTGGGAGTTAACCCATCTGACCAGCTCTCACCTCGTATGCACAGGAGTTGCCAGATCTCACAGATTCCTTGCTATACAATCGTTGATTGTTTTAACTGCTTACCAGCTGTACCTAGGAAATTATCCTATTGTTAAGACCTCAGGTTTGTTAGCTATGAAAAACACAAATTGATTAAAAATTTTTCATTTTGTTCATGAAACTTACCTGTCAGATATATATATAGCTGTATTTTCTGAAGTCCGACAGAATTTTAAAAACTTCCGACACACGCAGTGGTCGGCCAGGTGGTTAGTACCCATTCCCGCCGCTGGGAGGCGGGTATCAGGAACCATTCCCATTTTCTATTCATAATTTTTCTGTCGCCGGTGCTGAAAACACCTGTTTTCAGTACCTCCGTCTTAGGATTTTGGAAACTTCATTGCCGCTAAGTATCCTAATTGTCTTTTGATTTATTTACTTGGATTTGTGGCTAGGCATACGCTATCTTAAATTGAATTGAATTTTATTCATTTTTGCATAAAATATCTGAATCTAGTTAGGCTAGTTTGTTCATGAAACTTACCTGTCAGATATATATATAGCTGTATTCTCTGAAGTCCGACAGAATTTCTAAAACTTACGACACACGTAGTGGGAGTTAGGGTGGTTAGTACCCATTCCCGCCGCTGGGGAGGCGGGTATCAGGAACCATTCCCATTTTCTATCAGATTTTTTCTGCCCCCGGTTTGGAAACACCTGTTTACACACCTCCGCCTCAGGATTTTGGAAAACTTTTCATATTGCTTGAGTATCCTCTTGACTTTTTGGTTTTTTGATTGGATCGATAGCTTGGCATACGTGATTTGGACTGTTTTTTTATTTTGGCTTAGATTTTTCCCTTAAAAATGTCTGGATGTAGTTCTGCTAGCGCCAGGGTGTGCTCGAAAGTGGAATGCAAGGTTAGGCTTCCAAAAGCCTTGGTTGATCCTCACACATTGTGTAAAGGGTGTAGGGGGCAAGAGTGTAGATTTGATTTGCGCTGTAATGAGTGTGAAAGCTTAGATGATTTGCAATGGAAGACGTATGAATCCTACGTTAAGAAGTTAGAACGTGATAGGATTAGGAGGTCTTCCTCCAGGAGTAAGTCGGGTAGCAGACAGGGTATTAATGTATCCCCTTCTAACCCTCCTTTAGAATTTGTGTCTCCTAACCCTGTAGTGTTGCCTTCGGGCCCTCAAGTGCTGTCTGCGGAGGGTAATGCCCTTTCGCTTATTCTAGATTCATTGAAGACGCTTGAATCTAAAGTGCTTGCCCTTGAAAACAGGCAAAATAAGTGCAGTGATAGTGCCCCTAGTGAAGTGGAGGGGGCGTCAGATCGGCCCTATAGCGCCTCTAGGCTGGGACCCTCTGCCGGACTCCCAGGACTCAGGGAGAGGGCATGTCGAAGGCCGAAGGAGGGTTACGGGGAACCCCCACCGATCTGGCGTCCCTTCAGCAGTTCCTGTGGACGCTTCCCAGGCTGCTAAGGAGCGTGCTCGAGCACGTATCCTTAAGGATTGTTTCTCGTCTTCCGACGCGTCCTCCCGCGCAAGGGGTGGGAATCTCGATCGGGTTCGCGACCTCTGAAGAGGACTCTTCAAGAGCTGGACGCTTCACGTCATGCTATGTCTGAGTGGCATTCTTCTCCGGAAAGCGTAGCCTTTCCGCCCCAGAAGAAGTATAGGACGTCATCCGACGATGACGCCCTCGAGCGCCCCAGTCGCTCTAGAGCCAAGGCTGTTCCTGGGAGAAGGAAGAAGGCGTCCCCTCGCCCCTCTCCTTCTCGCAAGCGCAGCTCGTCTCCGCGTAAGGAGACATCTCAGACGGAGATCATCATTGCGAATGCAGCGGCAACTGGACGCTTTACTGAAACAAAGGAGAGCGGTCCCGCGTCGAAGGAAAGACGATAGACTGCCTATCAAGAGATCTAAGCAGTCTTCTCCAATGGCTCCTTTTTCGTACCCGTCTCTGATATTTCGCCCTCTAGACGTCGTTTTGCTCCCCAGGGTTCATCTAGAGGTGACGTTAGACGCCAAGTTAGAGAGAGTTCTCTGCATGCTCCTCTCCCTTCCCGTAGAGAGGGGCGCTCGGCGTTCCGACTTCGACGCTTCTGCTGACGACGATTTGCGTTTCTGAACCCTCTTCGTCATGACAGTGTTGACGCTCAACGTTATGTTACGCATCGGGCAGTGGATCAAGTTTCTTCGCTGGACGTTCGGTTAAGGACGCTTCGCGGGACGGTAGAAGAGTCTCTTTGATGGACGCTCCGTTGGACGCTTCGCTGGACGCTAGGTTGGACGCTGATTTGGACGCTCGAGAGAACGCTACATTGGACGCTCAGATGGACGCTCGTAGACGTTCTAGTAAGACCTCTGTGGAGCGGAAGTGGAAGTTCGCTGTCACTCGGATGTGGTTCCCGAGACTTTGGCACGTTCGCCTCTAAAAGTGACTCCTGATCCTGTTACTGTTAAGGATCCGTTACCCTCGTCTTCTTTTCATCGTTCAGATAGGAGACTTGGAGCTAAAGACTTCTGCTCTTCCTTCGGACTTGCTCTCGGGTAGGGAAGAAGGAGAACTTAGCGGTTCTTCGGAGGATGTTGATGATGATCAACCTGCTACGTCTGCCTCGTCAGATTATCAAGTTTTGGCACGACTACTTCGTGATTCGTTTGGCGATACTTTTCAGCCAGCTGCTCCTCCTTCTCCTCCTTCTCAGTTTTCGTCGTCGAGACAAGTAAGTCTCCAGGTTTCGTGAAGATGAAGACGTCGTTATCTACGAAAAGAGCTTTCCGGAAGGTAAACGCCTGGATGGAGTCTAGGAAAGCAAAAGGAAGAACTACTTTCGCCCTGCCTCCGTCTAGACTTAGCGGTAAGGCAGGGATGTGGTATGAGACAGGCGAGAATTAGGATTGAAGGTTCCTACGTCGGCTCAAGGTGATTTCGCCAGCGTGGGTGGATGCCTCAAGGAGGGCCTTTTAGCATCGGCTAAGGTTTCTTGGACGACTTCCGAACTGGACCATCTTTTGAAGGGACTATTTAGGTCCTTAGAAGTTTTCAACTTTTAGACTGGTGTCTTGGAGCCTTAGACAACCAATCTCGTAAGCCAGACTCGATCAGCTTGGGGGAGCTGTCCAGTGTATTGTCATGCATGGACAAGGCCGTCAGGGATGGCTCAGAGGAGTTAGCCTCTCATTTTTCAGCAGGGGTTCTTAAGAAAAAGGTCGCTTTATTGCAACTTCGCGGCTAACTCTGTCTCTCCCGCTCAGAGGACAGAACTTTTGTATGCTCCCTTCTCGAGTCATCTCTTCCCCAAGCTATGGTGAAGATCTGGCAGTGAGTCTGCAGGAGAAAGCCACACAAGACCTGTTGGCTCAGTCTTCGAGACGTCCGGCTGGCCCTTCAAACGTCGTTTCCTTGGAATGCAACAGTTTAGAAAAGGGCAGAAGCCCTTTCGTGGAGGGACTTCCGCTAGATCGTCTCCTCGAGGAAGAAGCCTTCCTAGAGGTAGAGCCCCTTCCAAGTCTAGGGGTAAGAAGTGAGAGATCGTGCCTTCAGTCACCGGTAGGAGCCAGGCTGCAGTTGTTTGTAGAAGCCTGGAGAGTAAGAGAGCCAGACACCTGGTCTCTCGACGTCATAGAGAAGGGTTACAAGATCCCTTTCATAAAGCCGCCCCCGTTGACTTCCCATCCCAGGGGACTTGTCCCCATCGTATCCGCTAACAAAGCGAAAGATTCTTTTCGACCTGCTCGAGCAGATGCTCGAGAAAATGAGCAGTGGAACAGGTTTTAGACCTGGCAACGCCAGGATTTTACAACAGATTGTTTCTTGTACCGAAACAATCGGGAGGGTGGCGGCCCGTCTTGATGTAAGTCGTCTAAACCTCTTTATAGAGAAGCAGAGGTTCAAGATGGAGACACCTCAGTCAGTTCTGGGGGCCTTAAGACCTGGAGATTGGATGGTATCACTCGACCTCCAGGACGCCTACTTTCACGTCCCGATACATCCCCAATCGATGAAGTACCTTCGGTTCGTATTGAAAGGGAAGGTCTTTCAATTCAGGGCTCTTTGTTTCGGACTGAGTACGGCCCCTTTTATCTTCACCATCTTAATGAAGAACGTGGCGAGGTGGCTCCATCTTTCCAACATCAGAATCGCTCTATCTAGACGACTGGCTCATACGAGCCTCCTCGCAGACCCGGTGCCTGAAGGATTTGAAGACGACTCTGTCTTTAGCTGCGTCCCTGGGACTTCTGGTGAACTTCGAGAAGTCACATCTGACCCCAACACAGTCCATCGTGTATCTGGGGATTCAGATGGATTCAGTGGCTTTTCGGGCTTTTCCGTCCCAGGAACGTCAGCAACAAGGCATAGAAAAAGTGTCAGCCTTTCTAGGGAAAGATTCATGCTCGGTGAGGGAATGGATGAGTCTGCTGGGGACCATTTCCTCGCTGGAGAAGTTTGTTTCCCTGGGGAGGCTACACCTCCGACCTCTTCAGTTCTTTCTGTCGGACAGCTGGACAGAAAAGGACAACTTCGACATGAAGTTAAACATCTCGGAAGAGGTGAAGAACCATCTAAGATGGTGGCTCGATCCGTGGAAGCTGTCAGAGGGCGTATCCCTCAAGCTTCAGAACCCCGACCTAGTGTTGTTCTCCGACGCGTCATCCACGGGGTGGGGAGCAACTCTAGGGGGGGAGGAAGTGTCAGGTACCTGGAGAGGGGAACAGGTAACCTGGCATATCAACTTCAAAGAGCTGGCAGCGGTTCAATTAGCGCTCCAGTTCTTCCAGTACAAAGTCGTCCCCGTCGAGTGGTTCAGATCAACTCGGACAACACCACAGCCCTGGCATACTTGAAGAAACAAGGAGGAACACACTCTCGCTCCCTGTTTTCTCTAGCAAAAGAGATCCTGCTTTGGGCGAAGGAGAGAGAAGTCACAATATTGACAAGATTCATTGCCGGAGTCGAGAACGTCCGGGCAGATCTCCTCAGTCGACAAGGACAGTTATTGCCGACAGAGTGGACTCTCAATCAAGAAGTATGCCAGGAACTGTGGGGTCTTTGGGGATGCCCCTTAGTGGACATCTTCGCAACATCAAGGACGGCGAGACTTCCTCTGTATTGCTCCCCGGTTCTCGATCCGGGAGCAGTAGCAGTAGACGCCCTTCTATGGATTGGACGGGCCTGGATCTCTACGCTTTTCCCCCCTTCAGATCCTGGGGGAGGTGATGAGAAAATTTGCAGCATCGGAGGGGACGAGGTTGACCTTAATCGCCCCCTTTTGGCCCGCAGCGATCTGGTTCACAGAGGTGATGTTCTACCGAGGTGATTATCCGAGATCTCTTCCGTTAAGGAGAGATCTACTCAAACAGCCCCACTTCGAGAGGTACCACAAAAACCTCTCCGCTCTGAGTCTGACTGCGTTCAGACTATCCAAAAGTTGGCCAGAGCGAGAGGTTTTTCGAAATCAGTGGCTAAAGCTATCGCCACCGCGAGGAGACCATCATCAATCGCGGTTTACCAATCGAAGTGGGCAGCCTTTAGAAGTTGGTGTAAGAGAAAAGGAGTTCCTCTACCACTACCTCTGTGAGCCAGATCGCCGACTTCTTGCTTTATCTGAAACAAGATCTAAAGTTGGCAGTGTCAACTATTAAAGGCTACAGAAGCGTTCTATCTGTAGTCTTTCGCCATAGAGGTCTTGACCTCGCTAACAATAAGGATCTCCATGGATCTATTGAGATCTTTCGAGAAGACCAAGGTACCACTACCGAAGCTACCTTCGTGGAACCTGGATTGTGGTCCTAAATATTTGATGTCAAATCGTTTTGAACCTCTTTCATCTTCGTCTCTAACGAGATTTTGACGAAGAAAACTGTATTCCTAACTGGCCCTCCTGGCGACGGCGCAAGAGAGTTAGCGAAATACAGGCTATCAGCAAACACATCGGTTTCAAAGGGCATAATGCAGTCTGCTCTTTGAATATGTCGTTTCTGGCGGCCAAAAAACGAAAACCCTTCCAATCCGTGGCCTAGAACATTCGAGATCAAGGGTATGGCAGAGATCATTGGTCAAGAGCCAAAAGATCCCGTGTCCTGTTAGGGCTCTTAGAGAGTATATTCGTAGAACGAAGGATTGCCGAGGTTCTGCAGAGAACTTATGGTGTTCGGTCAAGAGACCAAACATGCCCATGTCCAAGAATGCACTGGCATTCTTTTTAAGAAACACCATTAAAGAGGCGCACGCTTCTTGCAAAGACAGTGACTTGAAGATACTTAAAGTTAACGCGCACGAAGTAAGGGCTATTTCGACCTCAATAGCCTTTCAGAAAAACATGGCTCTTAAAGACATTTTAAGTGCTACTTTTTGGAGGAGTAACTCAGTGTTCGCCTCTCACTACCTACGGAGGTGAGAACGACCTATGAAAACTGTTACTCTCTCGGACCATACGTCGCCGCAGACACATATTTTGGGGGCAAGGAGGTAGCACTCACCTTTCCCATAGAAAGGGTAGGGTGAGTTTTTTAATATTTGTATGTTTATGGTTGTAGGTTCGGCTGCGAGTACAGTCGTCCCCTTCCTTAGCCTTTGGTATATGGGAGTTTGTTGTTAGGCTAACTTAGGTGGTGGTTTTTGCCTCGTTGCCCTCGGAAGTGATGGTCATGGTCTAGTCACATTGTGGTCCCGTCCCCGTTGACAGATCATCTAGAGCGCACCAACTACATAGGTCACTACCTTGTTGGTTAACTCTAGTGAAGCAGAAGCAGGCTTGGGTGACAGTAATCACGAAGTCAGCTATGCTAACAGGTAAGGAACCAAGATGTCAATCATATACATTTATATGTTTTCTAAAATCCTTTTTTCTGTCTCTCCCACCGCCAAAGGTGGGATTCAGCTATATATATATCTGACAGGTAAGTTTCATGAACAAAATTATATTGTTAAGATACAATAAAGTTTGTTCATACTTACCTGGCAGATATATATAATTTTAGTACCCACCCACCTCCCCTCAGGAGACAGTGGAGATAGAAATCTGATAGAAAATGGGAATGGTTCCTGATACCCGCCTCCCAGCGGCCGGCAATGGGTACTAACCACCCTAACTCCAATACGTGTGTCGTAAGTTTTAGAAATTCTGTCGGACTTCAGAGAATACAGCTATATATATATCTGCCATGTAAGTATGAACAAACTTTATTGTATCTTAACAATATCATTTTCAGACGGGGTTGTCTGCAAAGATAGGGTGTGGCTACCGAAAGCTTCGGTAGATCCGCACTTGGTATGTACGGAGGGGGTATGGGTCTTGCTTCTTTGTTGAGATTTGTCATGTAAGGAGTGTAGAGACTTTGGCTATTCCGTAAGGAAGACGTATGATTCGTATGTACGCAATTAATCAGTAAACATGTATAATGCCGTAAGGAAGACGTATGATTCGTATGTACGCAATTGATCAGTAACAAAAGTCAGGGTAGTGAACCTGCTAACCTTCATGTAGAATTTAATTTTGCCTAAACCCTTGTAGTATGGCCTACGGGCTATGAATATGTCTACGAGAAGGGCTCGCTCTCCTTCATTGCTGTGAAGTGCTACTTCTGTAATTGTTACTCCTAACCCTGCAGTGTCTGTAGAGGAATTGCCCTTTTTCTGATACTCTTTCGATTCGTAACTTAGAATCGAAAGTGCTTGCTTTAGAGAGTAAAAGTGAAGTGCAGAAGTGCAGTGATACCCCTTGTGTAGTGGAGGGTGCGTCAGATCGGCCTCGTTTTCGCCTCTAGGCCGGGACCTCTGCTTGACTCCCAGGACCCGGGGAGGGAGCATGTCGAAAGCCTAAGGAGGGTTACAAGGAACCCCCACCGATCTTGGCGTGCCTTCGGCAGTTTCTGATGAAAATCCCCAGACTGCCAAAGTGCGTGCGCGTGCACGAATCCTGAAAGATTGCTTCTCGTCCTCCCCGTACAGGGGTTGGAGCTTTCGGAAGGACTCGCGCCCTCTAAATAGAAGCTTTATAGAAGAGGACGCTTCACGTCCTCTCTCTCTCTCTCTCTCGTTATGCGTTTCAGTGAGAAGTAAGAAGGCGAACGTCGCCTGAACTCGTGTCCGTCTTTCCACCGAGAAATACGTAAAAGAAGTCATAGTAGCAGGAAGCTTTTGAGAGCGGACGCCCGGGACGCTCGGATGGACTCCAGGCGCGCGCGCGGGTGCACGCCAAGCGACGCCAGTGGACGCCGAGCGCGCGGCCAGTGGACGCCGAGCGCGCCCAGTGGACGCCGAGCGTGCACCAGCGCACGCCGGAGGTGTGTCTGCCTGGCTGAACGTTTCTGTTGAACTCTTCAAGCTCTTGTTTCAGATTTGGGCCTAAAGAATTTTTACCTCTACCTTCGGTGATACCTTCTACCTCACCTGCAAAGAATGTGAAGTAGGCAGTGCTTCGGAGGAAGCTGAAAGTGAACAGACAACTACTTCTTCGAAACCCAGCAAGACATCGGGTTTCGTGAATTCAAGAGGTCTCTGTCAATTAATATTGCTTTTCGCATAGGTGGATGGAGTTAAGGAAAGCTCAAGGGAAGATCTCGTTTGCTCTACCGCAACCTTTGCCATTCTGTCAATAAATTTAAGTTGCCACTACCGCAGTCAAGACTTTGCGATAAGGCAGTTGGGTTATGTAAGGCTCGATGTCCTGCACGTCAGGACTATCGGCAACGTTCAGTAGGATTCTTGCAAAGGCACTCATCAAAAGGACGCTCTCAGGAAAGCGCAAGACAGGACTTCCTTTGCCATACTGCCAATAAATTTTAAGCTTTAGCAGGCATTAGTTGTGATACGGGAGAGGAAGCTGGTTGGAGAGTTTCTTCCTCTTCCCAGGATAATTTTGCAAGCTTTTTAGCCCATCTGAAAGGGTTTTACAGATGATAGATTTTGTTAGTTTCTAGTCGGGACTACGCTGCCGATTTGAACATCGTCGTTCTACCTGCCGTAAGCCCAGTCTCTTAACAGGATTCTTGCCCCTTCCTCGTTTGAGACGGGAATCGGAAAAATTAAATGCTCGACTTCCTGGATTACGTTTTGTCAATTCAGTTACTTTCCCCCATTGACAATATACTTTCGTTTTGTCAAGTAAGTGGGTATCCCCTCATTGACAAAATATCTCTTTGTCCCGTAAATGGGTTGGTTCTCATTGACAAACATCTCATTAACTTGATATTGCTTAAGCGAATAAGCTCTTATTGACAAGATTCGGAAGAGCTCTCATTCGTCATTCGCAGACTCGTACAAGAATAGACTTGTAGACTACGTCAATGAACGCTTATGTCCAATAACATAAGAAGCTTGAGCTGACTGCTTCGATTCTCTTAAGTTTTGTTCATGAAACTTGCCTGTCAGATATGTATGTAGCTGTATTTCCGAATTCAGCTATATTTATGTCTGCCAGGTAAGTATGAACAAACTTTATTGTGATATAATTTCATATTTTCACTTATATAACTTACCCGGTGGTTACATATAGCTGTCGTCTCCTGACGTCACGGCAGAATTTGAAATTCGCGGTAGCGCTAATGGTTTGACAGGTGATCCCTCTACTCCCGCCCTCTACCGGGTACCGGGAACCATTCCAACAATAAATTAGAAGTTTCCTGCCGTCGGAACCGGTAACACGGTTCCTCTGCTGGTTGGAATTTGGAATTGATCATCTTGGTTTTCTCCTTTTGGTGATGTACCTTGAGTTTACTGATCTTTTTGCTAGCGCTATAGTTATTTTGGTTTTGATATTGTTGTCCTTTTTAGGAATTATTTTGAATTCTTCACGATGTCTGACACCGGCTCTGTTCAGTATAGGGTGTGTAGTAGTGGGTGTAAGACTAGACTTCTTAAAGCTTCACTTGATCCTCATTCTACTTGTGTTAGTTTGTAGGGGACGTGAATGTTCTTTTGAGAATACGTGTGAAGAATGTAAGTCTCTAACATCTCAGGAGTGGAAGGCACTGGGAAAGTATATGAGAAAGTTAGAAAAAGATAGAATCAGAAAGGCTTCACAGAGATCTTCTTCTAAGTTAGTGAGTAGCCAGGATATTCCTCTGAATTCTATTAATCCTGTTCCTATTAACCCCGTAGTGGTTGCTCCTGCCCTCGAATCTGTATCTCCCGATCCCGATCCCGTGTCAGTATTACGAGCCGATATGGACTCGAAATTTGTCTCTTTCCTCACCACTATGCAGAAAATGGGTGAGGACAGTGCAAGAAGTGGTAGTTAAGTGTGATAAATTACTTAGTGCAAGTGTAGTGGAGGAGGTGGTTGTTCGGCCCGTTCGTTCTCCTAGGTCTAGGCCCCTGTCAAACTCCCCAGATCCTGGGAGGAGGCATGCCGAAAACCGAAGGGAGGCGAGCGGACCTGCTCCCCGAGCAGCCGCCCCCTCAAGCAATCCTGTAGCCGTATCCCAGGATGCTGTCGCTCACCATTGGAAAGGTGTTGCGAGGAAGTGTTTTTCGTCAAGTGACTCTAGTTCAGATGTTTCCTCTTATAGAGGTTGGCGTAATAAGACTTCTAGACCGCTGAAAAGGTCGCGCGATGTTTCGCCTGCTGCGGTTCCCAAGAAGGTGGCGGCTGCCGAACCTTCTTGTAGTTTTTGGGAGGAGCCTGAAGCTTTTTCTCCGGCGGTTTCGATTTATCGCCCTTCTCTCATAGAAGTGGAGAAGCCGAACACGCACACTCCTTCGGAGCCTTCTCCAGAGCCTCCTCAAGCGATAACTCCTGCGGCTCCAGACGTGTTTGTGGATCATCCTTCTACACCTCCCGCGCCTTCTACGTCGGTGGATCCTCAACCTTCGGTGTTTGAACAGATGAATGCCAAGTTAGGCAGTATCTTGGAGCTTTTTGGCAAGTCTCTTTCGTCCCCGAATGCGCTCCCGACCGCCTTACATCTTCCGCAGACTACTGTGCAGTCCTCTTCGCAGGCTCCTTTGCAGTCGCCTCTTCAGGCTCAGACTCTCCATGTGACTCCTCTTCAGACGACACTTCAGGCGCCTGGTCGGACTCCTTTCCTGACTCCGTCTATGGCGCCATGTCAGGCTCTCGCTCGAGCGCCAGCTCAGCCGCCAGCGAGGCCGCCAGCTCAGCCGCCAACGCAGCCGCCAGCTCAGCCGCCCGGATACGTCTCAGTACAGGCTCAGACGTCTTCTCCTGCTTTCTCACACCCTCCTCGGACGCGTCAGGGTGTGACTTCGCCGAATAGGATTCCTCTTCCGATGGAATGTTCGCCAGTTTCGTCGAAGGAAGCTTCGGATTTGGAGGAGAAAAGAGAAGGACTTACAGAAAAAGACAAGCATTGTCGGGGTATAAACTCCTTTTACGATCCTTGTTGACAACTTTGGAGATTCTTTTGCGCCTTCCGTTCCAGTTTCTCCTAGTTCGCAGTGGAAAAAGGACAGTAAGCCTGACTCCTCGTCCTTGTTCACGCGTCTCGTCCTCTCGATTTCGGCTAAGAAAGCTATCAAGAAAGTTAACGCTTGGCTTTTGGAGAAGAGGGAACAGGGGAAAAATGTTTTTTGTCTTCCCCCTTCGAGACTTTCGTCAAGGAGCCGTGTCTGGTATGACACTGGAGAAGTTTTTTCCCTGGGTGTGACTGCCTCCGCTCAGGGAGACTTTTCTAGTCTCGTGGACTCTTCCCGCAGAGCAGCCCTTAATACTGCTAAGATTTTCTTTTCAACAAATGAACTGGAGCATCTTTGCAAGAGTGTTTTCCGTGTTTTCGAAGTTGTTAGCTTCCTGGATTGGGCCATTGCTTCGCTGGCCAGGAAAGTCAAGTCATTTGGACTTTCGGAGGAGCAGTTGAAGGATTTTGCCTCGGTACTGGATTGTATCGAAAAAAGGCATCTGTGATGGAGCTTCGGAGCTCGCTGCCATTTTCGCCTCTGGAGTGTTGAAGAAGAGACAGCTTTGGTGCTCCTTCTTGTCGAAAGGGGTTTCATCGAACCAGAAGTCTGCCTTGCTCTTCTCTCCTTTGGACAAGAAACACCTTTTTTCCGCAAGAGATTGTGAGCGAGATCGCTCAATCTTTAACACACGAAAGAGACCCAGGATCTTTTAACACAGTCAGTGAAGAAGCCCAGGAAGATAGCTCCGGTTCTTTCTGCTTCTCGGAGTGCTCCCTCCACGGAAGCCCCTAAACCATTTCGAGGGAGAGCTCCCGTTCGATCTTCCTCCAGGTTTCGTGGGAGAGGTAGAGCCTCTTCTAAAACCACTCCCTCTTCCATCAAAAAGTAGGCCCGTAGTCCTCCACACAGCAGTAGGAGCCAGATTACACCTTTTCTGGCAGACCTGGTTTCATCTCGGAGCGGATCCTTGGACGGTCCAGGTCCTGAAGGAAGGATACACCATTCCGTTCATCAAGCACCCCCCTCTCACAGAATTTCCTGTGAATTTGTCAGCCTACTCGGAGAACTCCGAAAAATTTGCTGCCCTCCATCAAGAAGTTCTCGCCTTACTGGCAAAGAGGGCCATAGAGTTAGTGGACTCTCCGCAGGAACCAGGATTTACAATCGCCTTTTCCTGGTAAAGAAGGCCACGGGGGGTTGGAGACCGGTGTTGGACGTCAGTGCCCTGAACGTCTTTGTCCTGAAGACGAAGTTTTCTATGGAAACGACCCAATCGGTATTAGCAGCTCTTCATCCTGGAGATTGGATGGTTTCCATAGACCTTCGGGACGCTTATTTTCATATTCCGATTCATTCGGAATCGAGAAGATTCCTGAGATTCGTGTTCCAGGGCCGCATTTATCAGTTCAGGGCCCTCTGCTTCGGCCTGTCGACAGCTCCACAAGTGTTCACCAGAGTTCTGTCGTCAGTAGCAAAGTGGCTTCATCTAGACGGGATACGAATATCCATGTATCTAGACGATTGGCTTCTCAGGGCAAGGTCCAGACAGAAGTGTGTGGAGGACCTACAAAAGACTTTAAGGATGACGGAAAGCCTAGGTTTGTTAGTAAACAAAGAAAAGTCATGTCTCACTCCTTCTCAGGAGATAGTTTATTTAGGAGTGAGACTGAATTCAGTTCTTTTTCAGGCTTTTCCGTCTCGCCAAAGGATCGACTCTTGCCTGAACAAAATAGACGAATTCTCGTCAGACAAACTTGCTCGGCGAATCAGTGGATGAGCCTTTTAGGAACCTTGGCTTCAATAGAGCAATTTGTAAGTCTGGGCAGGCTCAACATGAGACCACTTCAATTTTACTTGAAGCAGAAGTGGCAAAGGAAGAAGTTCCCAGACTCCTTCGTGTTCCCCATCTCGGAAGGAATCAAACAGGACCTACTTTGGTGGAGATCAGAAGGAAGGCTAGAGGAAGGCTTGTCTCTAAGCCAGTTGAGCCCCAACCTTACGCTTTTGTCAGACGCATCGGACAAAGGGTGGGGAGCTACTCTGGGGAGAAAGGAAGTGTCGGGTCTTTGGCAGATTCATCAGAAAAGCTGGCACATAAATCTAAAAGAGTTGAAGGCGATTCATTTGGCTCTAATGCACTTCAAGACAGAGGTAAGAGGGAAAGTAGTGCTGGTTCAAGCAGACAACACCACGGCTCTCTCTTACATAAAAAAACAGGGGGGACACACTCGTTCTCTCTGTGCGAGGCGGCGAGAGACCTACTCATTTGGGCGAAAGAGAACAAGGTTGTCTTGAGCACAAGATTTATTCAAGGCTCGAAGAATGTAAAGGCAGACATTCTCAGCAGGAGAGGACAAGTCCTCTCCACAGAGTGGACGTTACATCCTCAAATATGCAAGAAGCTTTGGGGGATTTGGGGATGTCCTCAGTTGGATCTCTTCGCCACAAACAAGACAGCTCGTCTACCACTGTATTGCTCCCCAGTTCCAGACGAGGAGGCGTTTACAGTGGATGCCATGCTTCTGGACTGGTCAAATCTGGATCTGTATGCCTTTTTTCCACCTTTCAAAATGCTAAGATTAGTTCTGGCAAAGTTCAGAGGTCATCAGAACGTTCAAGGATGACTCTGATAGCCCCCTTTTGGCCGGCCAGGGAATGGTTTCCGGATCTACTACTGCTGTTGACGGACTTTTCCGAGAGAGTTACCGTTAAGGAAGGATCTACTCAGACAGCCCCACTTCTGAGGTTCCATCACAACTTGTCCGCTCTTCGACTAGTCGCCTTCAGACTGTCGAGCATCTCCTCAGAAAGAGAGGATTTTCAAAGAGAGCTTCAAGGGCTATTGCTAGACCCAGAAGAGAATCCTCTGATCGAGTGTACCAAGCTAAGTGGGTCCAATTCAGAGCTTGGTGCAAAGAAGAAGGAATTTCGTCTTCTAAGACCTCTATAGCTCAGTTAGCTAACTTCCTTCTTTTTCTTCGTGAGAAGAAGAAGCTTTCTACCCAGACGATTAGGGGTTATAGAGCTATGTTGTCTTCTGTGTTCAGACATCGAGGATTAGACATTTCTAATAATCAAGACCTCTCAGACCTGATTCGTTCCTTTGATACGACCAAGACAAAGGAGTCAAGAACAGTAGCTTGGAACCTGGATGTAGTTCTTAAATGGCTGATGTCAGATAGATTCGAACCGATCTCCTCTAGTTCTTTTAGAGATCTGACCAGGAAGACCCTTTTTCTTTGTGCTTTAGCATCAGCTAGAAGAATCAGTGAGCTGCATGCTATTGATAAGAGAGTTGGATTCGCTAAGGGCAATGCCATTTGCTCATCAATGCTGGGGTTTTTGGCTAAGAATGAAAATCCCTCACGTCCTTGGCCTCGTTCTTTCTCTATAAAGAACATTTCGGAGTTAGTGGGGCCTAATGAGCCTGAATGTCTTCTCTGTCCAGTGAGAGCACTTAGACATTATGTGCAAAGGACCAAAGGTATAAGAGGTAAGAGTGATAACCTGTGGTGTTCAGTGAAAGATCCTTCTCGTCCTCTTTCTAAAAATGCGCTCTCCTTCTTTTTAAGGAGTTTGATTTCTGAGGCACACGGACAATGTCAGGACTCAGATATCAAAGTGTTTAAAGTCAAAGCTCATGAAATTAGAGCAGTGTCTACGTCTATGGCCTTTAGACGTAATCTGTCTTTGAAAGACATTATTAAATCTACATATTGGAGAAGCAATTCTGTCTTCGCATCTCATTATCTGACAGATTTGCAAACCACATATGAAAATTGCAGTACATTGGGGCCATTCATTGTGACTGACACGGTATTGGGTGAGGGAGAGAAGGATGTATCCCATCCTCACTAACTTTTCTCCTTGATTATGTTTTTTGTATTTTTAAGGTTGTCTGAAGATACAGGGAGTTTTTTTGAGTATCTTTCAGTCTTTTAATGTCTGGTGTATTTCTTAAACGGTTGTGGTGATCCCTCGTTTTTCATTGTATTTTGTGGTGATTTGTACTGCGCCCTGAGCAGGGGCATTATAGTCTTGTCCGTTACGGTCACGTCCTCAACGGCAAGTACTTATTATTGTGTCCGACGCACGGATCCATATATCCTGTCGGTACAATAAAGGCCAGCAGACTACAGAGGCAGTAACCACTGAGTCAGCGGTCTTTAAAGGTAAGGAACCTATATCTTCGGATAATTCCAACAGTTATTTTAGCTGCCATTGTCCCACCACCTAAATGTGTCAATCAGCTATATGTAACCACCGGGTAAGTTATATAAGTGAAAATGACATTTTTATAATAATATAAAGTTTCACTTATACTTACCCGGTGGTTACATAACGAAGCCCGCCCTCCTCCCCTCATATGGACAGGTAGGCATGAAACTTCTGATTTATTGTTGGAATGGTTCCCGGTACCCGGTAGAGGGCGGGAGTAGAGGGATCACCTGTCAAACCATTAGCGCTACCGCGAATTTCAAATTCTGCCGTGACGTCAGGAGACGACAGCTATATGTAACCACCGGGTAAGTATAAGTGAAACTTTATATTATTATAAAAATGTCATTTTGCCTTGCGTTATTTTACTTCTGGTTGGTTCAAGTCGTATACGCTTGCTGTAGTTACCTCTTCGGATGGCAACCTAGAGGTCTATTGTCTATTTTAAGGACATTTAATCGTTACTCCCTGCAGCCTTCCAGGAGTTTCCGATTTATCTTTTACCGTTGTATGGTAGTGTTCTGACGACACAAACGCATCTATATCTTTAGCGTTTTCTGTTTCGCTTAAATATACCAGCTTGAGAGTCTTTCTGCTCAAAAAATAACGGACCTATTTCTTCGTAGAATAGGGTAGCTGGCAACCCAGACATAAAGTTAAGAGACGACGTTCGTAAGCTGCTGGCTGCTGCTGTCACGCTGTGTCTGTCCTCCAGTCCAAGTCCAACCGAGCCAGTAACAGATCGTGCGCTGTCATCCGCTGTAGGTTACGTCTCTCTCTCCTGCGGGATTGACTGACTAACCGTATCTCTGTGCTGACGGTTACGTCTCTCCTGCGGGATTGACTGACTAACTGTATCTCTGTCCTACAATCACGGACTTTAGCCTAAGATTGAGGGGATTTCTTACGTGAATGAATAAACGTTGCATTCGTTTTGCCTTACTATGTTCAACAGAGTTATCTCTTAATCCTTTCGGTGCTCGTTACCGCACGGTATGGAACTACGAGTCTACCGCAACATTGCACTTTTATTTGCTCTCCTGCTTAGGCAAAGCGCAGCCTTATTAGGGAAGTAAGCATACTCGGGGAGGGAATGGATGAGCTTGCTGGGGACCATTTCCTTCCTGAAGAAGTTTGTTTCCCCGAATAGACTGCAATTCAGACCACAGTTTTTTCCTACCGGGAAACTGAAATATTATTCTAGATTTAGGAATGATTCTGAACATCTCTCAGTGCGTCTATCACCTGAGGTGATAGAAAGAAGGTGCCAGACATCACATCTGGATAGGGTTTCAGATGTCCTGGATCTTAATCTGAAAGAAGTAAAGCGATTCGGTAGTCCCTCCAGTCCTCGAAACGAGTTTTTGGGAACCAGTGGTCCAGATCAACTCTGATATTCCACAGCTCTCTCATATCTTAAGAAGTATCTTCTCTCGGTCCTTGTTCGAGTTTACGAGAAAGAGCCTATTATAACAACAGGCGTAGAATGTAACGATCCTCTACAGGTTCGTTACAGGATTGCAAAAGTCCGTACGAATCGTCTCGATCGACGGCAGCAACTATTCACTTCCGAGTGGAATCTTTCTTTAGAAGTAAGTTGAGAGTTGTGTAGACTTTAGGGACGCCCTTTCATTCTTCTCTTCGATAGGTTGAGGACGAAGAGGCTTCTTCTCTGCTCCCTTATTCTCGATCCGGGATCGGTACCATTAAACGCCATCCTATGATATTGAACGGGGATGGATGTTTAGTCTCTTTTCCCCTTTTTCAATCGCTTAGGAAATGTAATAAGAGGATTTATGACGTCACAGGGAGCGACAATGACGCTGATCGCCCCATGTTGGCCTTCAGGATCCTGGATTCACGGAGGTCACATACTTCCTAGTTCACTTTCCAAGGACCTTTTCCGAGAGAGTCGGTCTACTCTAACTCGAAAGGTACCTATAACCTCTCCGCTCTGAGTCTGACTACGTTCAGACTATCGAGATGTTGACAGGAATAAGATTACCGTCTTCCATTTCCGTCTGAAGAATGGGATAAGCTGGCAGTCACAACTATTAAAGAATATGCAAATATGTTGTTGACGGCCTTTGGGCTCAGAGATTTGCGTCTGTCAAACAACAAAGCCCTTCACGATCTTTGAGTTCTGTGGAATCTCGAAACTTTTTGTCTCACCTGTTTTCTCGGAGTCAGACGACATATAGTAGCCCTGAGTTTCTTGTTGACGAAGTCGGTTGCGTTTATACACCCCCGATGATCGTGTAACATGAGACCAGGTTGGACTGTCAGGTATTCTTCCTTCGGGACTGAATCGCCTTTTTGCTCCTCGCTCCTTTCTCCTGGCACCAGAAGCTCGAGTCAGGAGTTGATTCGCTGACGACGTTGGGTTGCGTTGATACACCCCCAAGGTTTGCTTAGATTGAATCGCCCAGGCAGTCCAGACACTCATCCTTCAGCGAAGAATAGTGCCTTATGGTCTTCAGGGTACAGCCTTGCTGTCCTTGATTCGTCTGACTGGTCAACTGGTCGGTCACCTGACTTTAGTACAGACGTACTGACTGTGCATGTCCAGATCGAAGCTTTCAATATGGAACTTAGACGTAGTCTGAAGTTCTTGATGTCAAAGCATTCGAACCTCTCCTACCTGTTAACTTCTTGCATGTGATCAGGAAGGCCTTCTTCTAACCACCCTAGATACGACAAAGAGGGTTAGTGAAATTTTAAGCCATCATCACAAGTTTTGGCTTTAGAGAAACACAAGGAGGTGTGCTCTCTAAGCCTTCCGTTGTGGCCTAAGAATGGAAACCCGTCTTGTCCTTGGGCCAGGAGCTTGGAAGCAAGGATGGCACAAGTTAGTGGGCAGGAGCCAGAGAGAGTCCTGTGCCCTGTCGGGTCTCTCAAGTTTTATCTATCTACATAAAACTCAAGAAAGTCGAAGTCATTCGGGCAATCTGCAGTGTTCCGAAAAAGACCAGACTTGCCCATATCGAAGAACACCCTGGCTTTAGTGTTAAGAGTTCTTTCAAAAATTGCTCCTTCATTGTGTTTGCACAAAAGATTTGAAATCTTTTTATCTGAATGCTCACGAGGTGAGGGCGTGGCCTCGGAAGCATTTCAAACAGAGCATGGCACTCAGCAACATCCTGAGTACCATTGTTTTAGCGAAGCAACTCTGTGTTCACTTCACACTCCCTGCGAGATGTGAAGATGGCATATGAGATCTGCTGCTCGCTAGGGCCATACGTGTCTGCAGACACAATCTTGGGGGCAAGAAGTACCACTCATCCTATCCTGTAGAAAATGGTTAGGAAGAGCTCTTAATTTAGTTGTTGAGTCGCCGACAACGGCGACTTCTTAACTCTTAAGCCTTAGTTAAAACACCTTAACTTTGGCTAGGTTGGTCAGGTGGTGATATATATATATATATATATATATATATATATATATATATTTATTTTACTTCTTAGCCCTCATGGTATGGTCAATATGGTCTAGTCACGTCGTGGTCTCGCCCCTGTTGACAGATCATCTGGAGTGCACCAGCTATATAGGTCTCTACCTCGCTGGCAACTCTAGTAGCACAAGCAGACTTACGTGGCAGTAACCACGAAGCCAGCTATGCTAACAGGTGGAACCAAGATGTAAATCATCTGCATGCATTTGTTTCCCAAAATCCTTCTATTCTGTCCCTTCCCACCTCCAAAGGTGGGATTTCAGCTATATATATATCTGACAGGTAAGTTTCATGAACAAAATGATATTGTTATGATACAATAAAGTTTGTTCATACTTACCTGGCAGATATATATAATCAAGTACCCACCCACCTCCCCTCAGGGGACAGTGGAAATAAAAATTATGAATAGAAAATGGGAATGGTTCCTGATACCCGCCTCCCAGCGGTGGGAATGGGTACTAACCACCTGGCCGACCACTGCGTGTGTCGGAAGTTTTTAAAATTCTGTCGGACTTCAGAAAATACAGCTATATATATATCTGCCAGGTAAGTATGAACAAACTTTATTGTATCATAACAATATCATATTTGTTGATCTTGTATTAATTTTAAATTAATTTTCAAAGGTGGTGTGTTGATGGTCAATAGTGGCTATTACTGGTCATTTCAGGTTTCCTCAAGGTATAGTCAAACTCGGGCTTTTTGGCCACTTAAGGCGTTGGCCTCGTTTATCCTGGATTTTCCACACTGTTGCCACTTCTCCCAAGGTAGGTGCTTCTGCCCCGACTTTCTCTCTTTTTCTTGTGTTTAGCCTCTGACCACCATTCTCGATTTGCTTTGGAGCAAATCCCTCTAACTGTCCTTTCACTTGCTTTGGCTGTCCAAGCAAGGGCTTGAGTGGGAGGTAATAAAAGGTCTGTTGTTGGTTTTTCCATCTAAAAAGTACTGATTAACATTATACATTATTTCCTTAGCCTGACTGTGCAGGTGGGGGCAGCGAGAAGCAGATGTTTCTATGGTGGGTCAGTGACACAGAATGACCTTGTTGGGCTAGGTGGCAACAGAGCACTAACCCAGTACAAAAGTGTTGTCAGTTTTTGGGAAAACATTATTAGTAACATTCATTTTCCCATCAAAAATTGTTATTCTTAAACATTAGAAGTTTTATTATAAAACAGAGTAATTACCATATATTTAGTTAGTATAAAATATCAGACACATTTCTTCATAATTGTCTTAGCGTATGTAAGAATTGTGGCAACTGTGCGGCCAACAAGGCTGAGTTTGACTAGTTTTCTTGTGCCTTTGCTGTTTATCTATACTAGTGGTATGTTGCAAGATTTGGAGAACTAATTGCAAATTTGTTCTAGGTGTTGAATCCCTCTGTGCCTTAGGGTTGATTGCAGAATCCTTGAATAGAGTAACTCAAGTATGATAGATAGCCAATATAAAACTCTTTTGCCTTTGCATTCTGATTTACATTGTATGGTTTCAAATGTTCGTGACTTTCAAGAGGAGGATAGTCTTGTCACTGACTGGCAATTTGAATTTCCACTCAGAATGCCATGTTCCTGGTCACAGTTGTGACAAGCGGACCAGATTGCTTTAACTTCCTACATAAACTGGTACAAGGATTCAAGATTGATAGGCCCCTGAACCAGAGTATATGTCTTAAACTCTCAATCGAGAACACCAAAGTGCTACCCTAAACATAAGTTAGCATTATAGTTGGAAAGCAGTTAGTATCCAGGTCAATCATTAACTGATGGATTCAGATGACTGCTTTACTTCCCATCACCCATTAAAAGGAGTATAGGGAGTGGTGTGTTATGAGCTGAATTTCCTAGGATTCCCAATTCTAAAGTCTACCTGCATTGTGGCCCGTTCAAATCAAACTTGGCCTGATGGCAACCTTGCAGAGAAAGGTTGAGAGCCATTTACTCACTCAACATTCAGCACTATGACATTTGAGTATGTACCATGCCCAAGTTAATAGACCATTTCAAGAGGAGCAGCCACCACAGGTGTTAAAGAGCGCTTGTGTATACTATCCCTTAGTTGTGATGCCACAAGACACCTGTCCTTATTACTTGAGACCAAAAACAGCTGGGGACAATCCAACTTCATAGACTTTGTGAGCACTGGCTGACTGGATGGTGTCCTTGCTAGAGGAATTGTATGTAAGGCAGTCCCCGGGTTACGACGGGTTCGCCTTACGACGTTCCAAGGTTAAGGCGCTTCTAAATTATATTAATCAGAAATTATTTCCAGTTACGATGCATGTTCCAGGGTTACAACGCTCATCTGGCAGAAGAAATATGACTCCAAAAATGCAAATTAATCAATATTTGAAGGTTTTTTTATGTAAAATGTAATAAGAATGCAGTTTATATAGTTTTCAATGCACCCTAAGCATTAAAAGTAAGGTTTTCTTAGGATTTTTGACAATGTTCGGATTACAACTATTTTTGGCTACAACGCGTCTCAAGAACGGAACCCCCGTCTTAACCCGGGGACTGCCTCTATACTCGATTGCTTCGTGAAAATAGAAGGAAAGGATGTTAAGGCAAGCAGAACAAGTTTTGAGGGAGTTTTAATTTGTGGCCTCTACAGTGCCGGAGTTGTAGTATGGATGATTAGTTAATCCACCCTGGAGGCAAAAGCTCAAAAATTGGGCAAATCTACAAAAAGTTTTTATGATCATGGACAACTTTACCGAGGAAGAGAGGTCAAAGTTTTCTGTCACAAAACTAAGCTCAAAGCAAAGCCATAGGTTCCACTGCAGGGTCAAGAGGCACTGATCTTGACGAATCTGCTGCAAATTAGATCCAACAAGGAGACCCAGTTTACCACATCAATTGAAGATGTTCACTCCATTACACATTACTAAATACCTCAGTGTATAAAAGGTGGGGCCAAAAGCCCTCTACCAGAAGAGCTAGCAGATTCAGAAACCACTGTATGAGGCCAACAATGAGCAACTAGGATTATTTTGACCTGGAGTGACAAACACTAAGAAAATCAAAGTGGACAAAAGGAAAGGCAAAGATATCTAGATAGATTGTTTCATGGGCTACTGTAAGGCATTTCTATGGCAGGTGGGGATCTGAAACGGGACAGAACACTTGAAGCTTCAAATACAGCTGTGAGATAAGGATGATCACTGTAGTTTTACCAACACTAGAAAATTGAGCTTGTCTGCCAAAGCATGCCTTCTAGCTGGAATGTTCATGGCTGACAGCTCAACAAAACCATTCGTACATCTAGATCACCAACCATTGATGCCTGTCAGCACTACTAAATGACCTTCATGCTATCTTACAATGTTGCAGCTACCAGCATTGCAAACTTGCATAAAATTTTTTATTTAAACAGTTACATAGTATACTAGTAGTTACATTACAGGCAGTCCCTGGGTTACATTGTTCTGGACTTACAGCGTTTGCCTCATGGAACTGTTAACCACAATTTTTCAGTGTTGTAAATGGATTTACGCCATTACCTGCTTAACGGCACTGTGACCTAGACTTACGGTTACGGCGCTGTAAGTGCTATTTATTCTCATTATAATTAGGATGATTTGTGTTAAGGCAAATTTTGGCTTACAGCACCCTCCCAGGAACGTAACCCAGGGACTGCCTGTTTACAACTAGACGGGAAGTTACATTTACTGCTATAAGGTTCTTGACTGAGAGCTAGTAATGAAACAAAATTACTAAATAAACTTTTATTGAATAAAAAAGCTTTGATATAAATCATACCTAAACAAAAAATAAACATCTGAATTAAAAGCTAAATTATAAATCATGCAACTTACAAGCATAAACAGCTAAATCCACTGACATAAATTCTTTCCATAAGGTTGACTAAAGAATTCACAAATATGCATAAGAAAAATTAAAGGCCAATTACCTAATCCACTAAAAAAAAGGTTTCCTTGTAAATGGAACTTACGTGTATTAAATTCTTTGCATTTTAAACAAAAAAAATTTTCAAACAAAAACTGAATAAGCTGCTATATCAACCTTCATTTTCACTATAATAGAAAACTATGCTTTAATAATGAATGAACTCTTACTGTACATTACATGTTCATTTACTGTTGCCATACATCACAGATGTGCACTCATTACAAAAATAACAAGAATCCAAAAAATAAAGCTAGCTTGATAATAGCTGTAAGTCTGTGCATGTTAATAAGGAAAAACAGATGGATTAGGGCCTCTCACAGAGGACAAGATTTAGAAGTTTTCAGGGGAACATAATGGGGTGGGAAGTTTTCACACAAATTTCTACTATTTATCGTCGATATACTAAAAAGTCTCTCTTGCCAGTAAATCTTTCTGCAAACTTGGTTCCACTTTCAGTTGGATCAGAGAATGCAATTTCATTCCTACTAAGAATGTGATGAGAAAACATGTTGCAAAGCATAGCTTCACAGAGTTTGCTAGCAATACCTTTTCCTCTGTGACCCTGAAGCACCCAAATACGGCTGACACCTGCCCATACAGTAACTTGCTCCTCGGAGCAGCACAAAAGTCGATTAGTAGTAGACACCATTGTTGACTTTGGTGGAATCACACGATTTGCTTTCTCTATTCTCTCTCCTACAAGGAAGCCAACAACCTGACGACCCAAAATATACATGAAAACCCGAGAATTTTCTCTGACAAGGTTAGTTCCCTCAGGAAAACCTAGTTCATTGTCTACGACAGTCAAAACTTCTTCCACTTTTCGCCAAAAATGAGAAGGATCCTTAGAAGTAACCATCACAACACGTCCGCCTAATTCATCGAGTCTTCGTACCAAGTTTTCATTCTTCCAGCCCTGCAAGGAAGGATTATTAGTATACATGAGAAATAACATACAATACTATATAAGTGAATGGAAACAAAATCTACAGCTCTCACTAGAAGTCGAGAATATTTTCTAATAACCTTCAGTCAACTTTTAACTATATGGAATTACATATTGTATTGTACCATACATGCTGTGCATTGTTTAATTTGCATTTTAAGCAATTTTCTTTAGATCCGTCATGTCCTAAATTGGGTGACGGGTTCAGTCTAAAGGCTGAGAGATATGGCCAAACTATATGGGAAAATTTAGAGGTTTACTTGGAAGAAGGCAGCGGCGGCAGCCCTTTGCCACTGAAGAGTTGGTGAAACACACCTGACACATGGTTATTTAATGGCTGGACAACCCCAGCCATTCTGTGGTGACTGCCTGGTTTCTCTGACAGTGCGATACTTGTTGGTCAAGTCCCAGTCTTCAGGACATAGGAGAGCATTTCCTTTCAGTGCCATAATGAGGAGTTGTGAATACCTTCCCTCCAGGGTACATAGAAGGGACTGTTATAAGTCAGAAGAGTGGTATTTTTAGTTTTGTGGAGGAAGCAGGCTTCCTACAAGTCATAACTTTTTATAGTAAAGTGTAAATGTCATAATACTTGTGACTTATAGCATTCAAGAAATGAACAAGTCACTTTTATTATTTTTTATTTCAATTACATAATTGTATATTTCCGGCAACGATGACCTAAGATGATGTGATGCCATGGTACAGTTTCACATCAATCAATCAATCAAATTCTTCCATAGTCCAGTTTCACATCAGTCAATTAACCCTTAAATGCCAAAGCGGTATTTTAAAAATTGTCTCCTGAATCCCCCCCCAAATCACAGCACGCTTAGTTTTCAAGATTAAGAGTTCATTTTTGGCTCCTTTTTTTGTCATTGCCTGAAGTTTAAGTATGCACCCATCAGAAATTAAAAAAATATCATTATCATATATAAATATTGGGATATATGACAGCGCAAAAAAAAATTCATATATAATTGTATACAAATCGTGCTGTGAGCAAAACTGTTAAAGCTAAAGAGTTAATTTTTTTTCGTTGTATTGTACACTAAATTGCGATCATTTTGGTATATAACACATTGTAAAAAATCAAGGCAACACAGAGAAAATATTATCACAAAATGATGCATGAATTCGTAATGCGCGGATGTGAAGAAGAAAAAAAAAAAAAAAAAAAAAAAAGCAGATTTCAAAAATTCACCTTGAATCGAAATATTGTGCTAGAGACTTCCCGTGTAATGCAAAATGAAGGTAATTGATTGAATATTACTAGACTGTAAGTGTTGTACCTTACAATTGCAGTTTTCGACCATTTTGGTAGAGTTAAAGTTGACCGAAGGATGAATTTTTTCCATTTATCGTTATTTATATGAAAATATTTCAAAACTGATAAAAGCTACAACCATAGGTTGTTTTTTGTTGTATTCTACATGAAATTGCGCACATTTTCATATATAAAACTTAATGTAACGGCTAATTTAAAATGGTGCAAACATTACGACAATCGGACGAAAAAATGTCTGATTTTTTTCGGAAGAGTTACCGCGCGGACGTAAGGAAATTTTTCAACAATCGGACGAAAAATTTTATGATTTTTCGGAAGAGTTACCACGCACACGTAAGGAAAGTTTTTTTTTTTTTTCTCTCCATAAATTCACCATAAATCGAAATATTATGCTAGAAACAAACAATTTGTTGCAAAATGAAGGTAAATGATTGAATATTACTAGAATATAAGACTTTTAGCTTACAATTGCATTTTTCGACCATTTCGGTAAAGTCAAAGTTGACCGAAGGTTGAAATTTTGGCACTTATCGTTTTTTATATGAAAATATTTCAAAACTGATAAAAGCTACAACCATGAGTTGTTTTTTAGTTGTATTCTACATGAAATTGCGCAAATTTTCATATATAATACTCCATGTAACGGCTAATATAAAATGGTGCAAAAATTATGTCAAAGTAATGAAATAATTTCCGAGATGTGTCGCTGATACTTTTTAGTGCGACAAGAAAGAAATTCGCACCTGCGCGCCTGGGTACCGATTGTAAACAAAACAACGCCTTGATCCGTGAGCTCCCAGCATCCCTCAAGGCGCGTGATTCAAAAGTTTTTGCCTAGTAGGCCTATAACTATTTTTCCGCAAATTTAAAAAAAAAAATTTTTATATCGACGTACCATACGTCCAATCGGCACCCAACAGACAATTTATATCGACGTTTAATATGTCCAATCGGCGTTAAAGGGTTAGTAAAATTCTTAGTCTTGAAGTTTTGGTCTAGACTCAAGTACCTAACCAGTTGAGTAAGTTGGAATCGTAATGTATGGAATTAGAAAATAATTCTACTCGATAATTCTATTCGCACCAGGAAAACACCTTATACAATCAGAATTGAACAGTTTCATAAGCAGGCATAGGGCTGAATGGTTCCACAGAACTAAACTGTAAAGGAACCAACCTACTGACTAACTGTAACTACCTGTGTCAAGGTCCGAAGCATTAGGTCAATATTCTTGTAAGAACAATCAAATTTGAAACAAGAAATCTTTTCTGGTGATAGAAGTTCACTCTCGATGTGGTTCGTTAGTCATGTAAACCTGTTGGTCCCGTCGTTGCTGAATAACCAGTCTTCAGGTCAACACAAAGACTGTCAATTTCGACAAGGAAGGCTGAATGGGTCCATTGACTTGTTATGAAGTACAAAACAGTTGGAAGATCAATCTCTTTGTTGATGACATGGAATGCCAGTAAGACGCTACCAAGGGAACACCTGTCAGCCGTTTACTGTGACCAAAAGGCATTGCACATATGTGCCATGGCAGTGGGTAGGTCGACTGTCCATTCCTAGACACTGCACAAATGTGGAATGCCTGTCGAGAGCCACCATAGCAGTGTTCATTGGACATAACCTGCATGACCCAAAGGCACTGCATAAGCGTGTTTACGATCTACGGCCGTCTAGTCACGTATATGCGTCTCGCAATGTCAGTGAAGAGGCACATACGCAGATGTGCGACGACGAACACCATACGAGACACTGTCTGGGAAAAAGAGAAGCGGAAAAACAACACCTTCGCTTTTTCAAGCCACAACCAGACTGGATGACAAACAAGTGTAGGAGCTCCTATGAGAATGAGACAAGAATGCCTTGGTTTCTAGGAACTGGAGAAAGACAACCTTTCTCTCAACCATGGATAGTCGCAGCACGTCTGTCATGAGCAACAAGGCCGGCAACTGAAATACGTCTGCAGACATGAACAGCAGGCGAGGAAATCCTGGACCTAGCAGGTCAAAGAGACTTAAAATAACATCAAGGGAAATGAGAGATTTCCGAGAGGTAGAAGGGAAGTGATAATCTTCCACAGGAACACGTCCACGTACGTGAAAGAAAACACAACTCTCAGGGAAATACATCCATGGATGTGTACCACTTCTGTAAAACTGGAACCAAGGTGACAAAGTCACGAACTTGTAGTGTTGAGGCAACAATGCCTCTACTGGAAACGTCTCGAAATGTCCAGAATCTCGCATCTAGTGAGTTCCAAAGAAAACAGAGCATAGCAAACATCCTCAAGTCTTGGATTTTAAAGAAATCAAGGAACTCTGATGAGCTACCAAGCCACAAACAGCATGAAGGTTGCTTGCTCCCTGTACCCGTGTCCAAAGAAACAAGGAAGAAGAGACTACTTCAGCAATATACTGGAAGTAATATCAGACTTTGGTTACCTCTCTAACTCGCCAAACCTGAGGAAATCTAGCACCTGGAGCTCTGAGCTGCAGGACCTTAAAGACATGCTCGCAACACAAAACAAACCCACTTGTTGAAAAGGGAGTGTGTTAAGCAGAAGTCAGGTAAGATCAGTTATGTAGGAAATATATTAGCTAGGAAACTCTACTAGTAGTTTTTAGTAGATGAAGGCGAAAGAGAAGTAGAAGAACAACGCGAACCAGGATGTTTGTGATATGACACTCATAAAACACAGAAAGGGGCTGAGTGAGAGAAAAAAAAAAATAGATGATGCAAACTGTTAGATTGTTTGCTTGTTTGTTTGTTTGTATGGTGTTTTTACATTGCATGGAACCAGTGGTTATTCAGCAACTGTTAGATGTAAACTTTGACTGGGAGCAACGAATAACAAGTGAGTGGAATGACTGTTCAAAGCATAAGCCCTGATTTGTTAGATGTCGTCGCCGGAAGTGGTAGGCGTTAAAGATTAACTAATTATGAAGAATAGGGTGGTCTTGAAAGGAATCCAGAAGAAGAAATCCCAGTGTCTAAGGTACCAGAAGACGGGTTTCACTTCCCCTGAAACACACTCGAATGAGACTGTCATCATAATAGCTATCCATGACATCACACAGCAGAGAAAATGTGTGTAATAGCAGATTAATCATATTCAAACAGGAACATCATTGGATGACGAAACATCAGGGGGAGACAAGACGCCACAGAAGCAGACTAGAAGTTGGCTTAAGATTGGTACCCCTGCATGACGACAAAATTTGCAAGCCACCACATTGAAGGTGCTCCGAGACTTGAAAGGAACACGCTGCTGTCAGGATTGACTAGGTTCCAAACTCTCATCAACACCAACAAGCATACCAAAAATTAGGTTAAGTGGCAACTCTGGCAGAGGAAGTGAATGTAGAAGGGCTTCCAAGATCCGAGTAGAACACGCCGCCATCTGACTTCCAAGCGAGAAGCTGACAACTGTAGAGCCTAAAAAGAAACAAATAATATGCCTTGTCCTCAAGAAGAGAATGAAAAGAAACATGTTTGTTTGAGGTGTTTGAGGTGTGTGTGTGTGTGTGTGTGCTAGCTGTATGACTGCCCCCCCCCCCCCCCCCCCAAAAAAAAAAAGAGAGAGAGAGAGCCCAGAGAGAGAGAGAGAGAGATACGAGAGAGAGAGAGAGAGAGAAGAGAGAGAGAGAGAGAAGTCGAAACAAACAAAATCGAAGAACTTCCACCATCAAAATCAGGTTGATGAACTGGAGGAACACTTCTTAGTTAAGAAGAAACCTCACTAATAAACCTTTTCTGCAACATTGACTCGTACTCTCAAACGTCCCGAGCCACACGTACCATTTAGGTACCAGGAAGTGAAAGTGGTCTGCCGAAGCCAGATAGAATTCAAAATCCTATGAATATACAAGTTGTTCTCAAAAGCCTGAGCAGAACTTATCCCTCTTGATGTCATGTGCTCTTGTAAGCACATTATTGGTGACTTTACTTGAAGGTAAGGAGTAGGCTCTGCCTAATCACCTCATGAAGCCAAAATTAAATGATATACCATTCTTGGACACTTCTTGGCTTGGCATGTGCTAACAAAACGTCTATGACACCTACGTCTTAGGTGGCGATAGATAATAAGGCAGTGCTCTGACGGGACAAAGCAGTAGCTCTTGTAAATCATTGACAGCAAAATTCCTCCAGGGAAAATTCCCTCAGGGAAGGAATGGAAAAGGAGGCAAATCTGTCATCGTGAACCAAGACATTTTGAGTCTTGACTACAAATTCCAGGACAAATTTGAAGGCTATGGACCCTCAACCCCTGGTGCAACAGATTAAGAGTTATCCAACTCTATTCAAGGTAGCCAAGGCCAGAAGGAAAACTATTTTCAGTCAGTTGACTACTCAGAACTAGAATTAGGTCCCACGTAGGAGGTTTGAGATCTCTAAATGAACAAGACTACTTACTAAGCTCCTGAACAACAGAGATCTCCCAGGATGAAGTGATGTCCACATCTTTCACACACAGATCTAATCCCAAGGCAGCCCTGTAGTCTTTGATAGTTGACACAGAAAGATGCTTCTCTGTTCTGAATAGATGCTCTGAGCTGAGATAAACCCTGTCAACGACACCAATCACAGTAGACGGCCCACTTGCCCTGGTACGCAGCTGATGAAGCTCTCCTTAGGTACCTAGCCAAACATCCGAGTCATTACTTTGCCAGAAAAGCCTCTCGCTCGCAAGATATGCTGGACAGTCTCCAGCCGTGAAGAGATATGAACCCTACCATCTTGCAGTACCTCTCCACGAGGTTGGCAAAGAGGGTTGTGCCAAGGAGGAATTTTCTCTTGGAACCGCTGACAGAATAGAGGTCTGGGAACCACTCTGCTTGAGCCACAAGGGTCATCCAGAGATTCCTGGAACCCATCACTATTCAGGACATAATGGATTGGGCAGAATGGACGAGAGGTGTATACTACTAAATTGTCCCAAGGATGCTGAAGAGCTGCTCTGCCACAGTGAATGGATCTGGGACCACCGAACAGTAGACCTCTACCTTCCTGTCGAAAACACGTAACAAGAGGTCTAATATGGGTCTTCCCCTTAGATGAAACAGCCTGTCTGCTATGTCCTGATGCAGAGTGAATTAGTTTCTCCCCCACCACATTCCTTTTACCCAGAGTGTATCTCGCCATGAGCTCCACCAAGATGTCGATCTCTCACTGGTGTAATTCAACTGTCGAGTGAAGTTAGCAAGACACCAGCCCCATTTGTTCATATACCGTTGCCCCACCTCTCTCTCTCAAAACACTTGAAGACCTAGGAAAACTGATTTCAACTACAACCCGAAGTCAGGAGCTTTTCTAGATGAGCACCCCAACCTTTGAAGGAGGCGTCCGAGAACAAGAGCAGATCCGGATGGGGGTGAATGAAGAGGAACACCCAATGTCAGGTTCTGGACGCCCAACCACCTCAGAAGGTGGCTTCTTACCTCTGCCAAGAGAGGGGCCTGGAGCCGAAGGGAATCTCATGCCTCCCATCGCCTTCAGTACTATGATGATCCGACTACAACCCCAGAGAAGAAGGATCTACCTTTTCCACTGCACCCTTGACTCATCTTCGACATTTCCTCCTGGAGACCCAGGTGCTTCGGAAGGCTTCGAGCATACGTCTAGTGCAGGAGAGGATGATCGGAGAGAGGAGAGAAGTTGAACGGAAGTAAATACCCAGCCCAATGGACACCTGACACCCACGTTTCTGCTCTGTGCAATTGCCACTAGGCCTGATGGCTCGCCAGGCATCCCCCCACCTGTGGCAATATGGGGGAAGGGGAGTGGTGCCCTCTCTATTGATGACCTGACCTCCCCATCTCTAAACCCCCTCCCTGGTCTTGAAAAGCGAGGCTGAAAGGGACACTGCTGCAGCTGGTTCTTTAGAGTAGATGCTGGTTGTGGTGCCCTAGAGGAAGTTGATGGCTTTAAAGACTTCCTGGCAGGGTGAAAATGAGCTGCTGATTTAGTGACCATCTGCTGGACAAGCCAATCGTTATTGTCAGCCCGCCTTGTCTATTGCAGCCTCCAACTGATCTGTGGGTAGAAGCTGGGATTTTAGAAAATTCCATTCTACAGAAACTACAAAGAACCTGTATCCTCATCTAATTAGGCTAATTAGGGGCAAGTTAACCCACAAGTTAACATTAAGTTGCTCCAGGTACAAGTGGCCTTTACACCAGACTGAAGTAATCTGATGAAACGAGTGCTGACAGATCATCTCGCAGAATGGGACGACGTTATCCTAGCCACTGCTGATGACCACAAGTCCAGCCAAGAGATAGTCCTGGGTCAATCTGCATTTCAGACAAATCACATCCGAATTGACCTGCCTACTCATCAGCTGTATAAGACGAGTCAAGTAATACTTCTAATGCTGAACAAGAGGGAGAAGAGGCTTGAAAGACCTGTTGGAATGGAGAGAATTCTCTCATCCCAAGACCAAAGAATTCACATGCTGCTAAATAGAGATAGCATGCCCAGAATATAGTAGCTCAAACGAAGTCTTCACATCCTTCTCTGGTCCAAGCAAGGCCTCTATGCCTGTAGGGGTCATGAAAGACAAGAAAGATTATTGTATTCACAAATGAGATTAATAACCTCCATGCAGGAAGAAACTCCTGACTCTCCCAAACCTCTGTATCCAGCATCAAAGTCATGAAGTAGGAGCCAGGGAAAGATCCATTTCACTTCTGGCCAATGGAGAGCTCCTCCTTGTGTGTGTGCCTATCTTCGACTGAGAAGAATCACGTGCATATGCGGCCATGCGAAAACAATGTACGTGAGACCGTCTGGGAGAAGGAGAAGCACAATACCTCTACCTTGATGAGTCACAACCACTGACTCAGGAAGACTTAGGACGAATGCCTTTGTTTCCTGGAAATTGGAGAAAGAAGACTATCTCTCACAATCACCAATAGTTGTAGAAGCACGTCCGTCAACAACCTCATGGCTATCACTTGAAACAAATCCGTGGACATGAGGAACAAGCGAGGAAACTCAGGACCTAGCAGACGAATGCTAACTTCAGAAGAGAACGCATTGAAGGTGGTCTAGAAGCAATTGAACTTCTAAACCCAAAGGACCACCACCTTCAACTTCTTGACCGGAGCCTTGTCAACCTTATGGCAAACTCAGACATGTTGAGGAGAAGTAGAACAAGCAAGAGACTTCTGAGAAGAGCAAAGATCATCTTCCACAGACATACAAACATGAGAGGATCATGTCCACGTACGTGAAGGGGAGAGACATGTCTGTGTGGGGAAGATGACACAGCTCTCAGGTTCCCAGAAGGCGAAGCAACAAGTCCTCAATCCTCCACCATGTAACTCCAGATCAAAGGGGGACAAAGATGGAGATCTAGTTTCCTTTTAGGTGTAGGTACAACGGTATCCCTTGAAAAAGTGTCCAATTGGTCCATCTTAGCCTGCATGAAATCCTCCAATGGATTGGCAACCATCAGGGATGAAGTCATTGTGGTAGTATGGGTTGGCAACCATCAGGGATGAAGTCATTGTGGTAGTATGGGTTTGTTTTAATAAGGCAATGGTGTGTGTGAGTGGGGAAAAAATCTAGCATTAACTTTTAATATTGATTTACTTACTAATGGTTCATTTTTAAAAGTAAATTATTTTTTACTGAATTGTTAGGGGAAAAAAATCTAATAAGTTTAATATTATTGGTTCATTTTTAAAAGTTAATTATTTTTTATTGAATTGTTAGTTTTGATTAAATTTGTTAAATTTTTTTTTCTTTTTTGTTATAGGTGTAAAACTTCTCCCCCTTCATTTGCATGTTCATGTTTTCCCAACAATGGAGTTAGTTTTAAAAGTTAAAGTCTCAAATGTGTGGTATAGTGCATTGCACTACATAAACCCGTTTACAGGCGGTCCGCGGTTAACGATACAATCGCTCAGCGGCGAATCGGTTTTACGGCCGTCGTCAAAAATATTCATTAAAAAAAGAAGGTATTTTTACAGCACAATTTTCAGTTAACAGTGCCACTGTCTAACGAGTTCATACATTTGTAGAAATGCCGTTCAGACCATAAAGGTTATGCAAATTATATTAACAAATTTTACGGAGAATTATTACATAGGTATTAGGGTAATATATATGCCTCTGAGGCTGTTCTATGCTGAAAATATCGAGTTACATAAGTGCAAATTTAGCTATGGATGTGTCGATTTATAAATGTTCATACTTTTATGTTTAAAATGTTTATGAAAATGTATTATGTATAGGGTATTTTTATTTCTGCACAGAAATATGATACGCTTTCGAAACTGACCTTCACATGTTACCAAATACGATGTTTTTTCATGTTCTTTCTTGTGAGTGCCGCCTGCCGCTCTTCCAAAATATAGAGTTAAAAACAGTGCAAATTTAGCGATCGAAGTTGCTTTTTTTAATTTTTATGCTTTTATGTTTAAAATGTGTATGAAAATATATTACGTATAGGGTATTTTTATTTTTGTACATAAATATGATACAAATTAAGGCAGCTTTTGTATCTACGCTCCACGTTGTCAGGGGATGTTTTTTCATGTTCGTTCTTGTCCACCACTGTTCCGAAAAATGCATGGTGTTATTTTGTTAATTATGCATCTTTTCCATAAATCATTTCAAAAGTCATACATTACTTCACTGTATCCAATAATATTGTATGTATTCTCATACGAGTTTGTTTTGCCATATTTAACGCAGTTCTGAGCAAATTCTCTTCCTTCTAGTTAGCATAAACGAATATCTAGATACCTGCCTTATATGATACAAGGTTATTTTTCCTATACGTGTTTTTAGGTGGAAATATGAATTGAGTGTCTCATTGTGAATGTGAACTACTTTTTTTTTTTTCGTTGGCAGCATGTTTTTGCGTAAAAAAAATTATGTGATTCCGTTCGCAATTCTCCTTTATATAATCTTAATATGAACTTTACGTTATTTATCTTATATCGGCGTGAAACCAACAGTAAAATGTGTTCTTTTAAGCACAGTAGTTTTGATTAAAATGATTTTATCTCAATTTTATCTACTTTTGTGTTTGATGGCATACGTTTACTGAATTTATCCTTGTTGCCGATGTACGATAATAGTCATTAGCAGCTTGAACAGTTTTCTCCGCTTCAGTTATGACTAGGTTTAAATTTAACATGATATTGTTAAGATACAATAAAGTTTGTTCATACTTACCTGGCAGATATATATATAGCTGTATTCTCTGAAGTCCGACAGAATTTCTAAAAACTTACGACACACGTAGTGGGAGTAGGGTGGTTAGTACCCATTCCCACCGCTGGGAGGCAGGTATCAGGAACCATTCCCATTTTCTATCAGATTTCTATCTCCACTGTCTCCTGAGGGGAGGTGGGTGGGTACTTAAAATATATATATCTGCCAGGTAAGTATGAACAAACTTTATTGTATCTTAACAATATCATTTTGTTCATGAAACTTACCTGTCAGATATATATATAGCTGAATCCCACCTTTGGCAGTGGGAGAGACAGAAAAAGATTTTAGGAAACATATATATGTAGATGATTGACATCTTGGTTCCTTACCTGTTAGCATAGCTGACTTCGTGATTACTGTCACCCAAGCCTGCATCTGCTTCACTAGAGTTACCAACAAGGTAGAGACCTGTGTAGTTGGTGCGCTCTAGATGATCTGCCAACGGGGACGAGACCACAATGTGACTAGACCATGACCATACTCAAGAGGACAACGAGGCAAAACCACCCCCTAAGTTAGCCTAACCAAATACTCCCATATACCAAAGGCTAAAAAAGGAAGACCGCATTCGGCGGCCAACCCTACAACCATAAACCTTACAAACATTAAAAACTCACCTACCCTTTTCTATGGGAAAGGATGAGTGCTACCTCCTGCCCCCAAGATAGTGTCTGCGGCGACGTATGGTCCAAGAGAGTAACAGTTCTCATATGTCGTTCTGACCTCCCGTAAATAGTGCGAGGCGAACACTGAGTTACTTCTCCAAAAAGTGGCACTTAAAATATCTTTGAGAGCCATATTTTTCTGAAAGGCTATAGAAGTCGAAATAGCCCTTACTTCATGAGCGTTAACTTTTAACAGCTTAAAGTCACTATCTTGACAATAAGCGTGCGCCTCCTTAATGGTGTTCCTCAAAAAGAATGCCAGTGCATTCTTGGACATGGGCATATTAGGCCTCTTGACCGAACACCATAAGTTCTCCGCAGAACCTCTACACTCCTTTGTCCTACGAAGATATTCTTTAAGAGCCCTAACAGGACACAGGACTCTTTCTGGCTCTTGACCAATGATTTCTGCCATACCCTTGATTTCGAACGTCTTAGGCCAAGGGTTGGAAGGGTTCTCATTCTTAGCCAGGAATGACATACTCAAAGAGCAGACTGCATTATGCCCTTTGAAGCCGACGTGTTTACTAATCGCCTGTATCTCGCTAACCCTCTTCGCCGTCGCCAGAGCAGTTAGGAATACAGTCTTCTTCGTCAAATCTCGCAGAGAGGCAGAGTAAATAGGTTCGAAGCGGCTTGACGTTAAAAACTTGAGAACCACGTCCAGATTCCACGAAGGCAACTTAGCTATCGGTACCTTGGTGGTCTCAAAAGATTTTAGTAGATCATGTAGGTCCTTATTATTAGCAAGGTCAAGACCTCTATGTCGAAAAACTACAGATAAGACACTTCTGTAGCCTTTAATGGTTGACACTGCGAGCTTCAAATCTCGTCTGAGATAAAGAAGGAAGTCGGCGATCTGGCTCACAGAGGTCGTGGTAGAGGAAACTCCTTTCTTCCTACACCAGCTCCTAAAAGCTGCCCACTTCAACTGGTAAACCGCGATTGACGAAGGTCTTCTCGCGGTGGCGATAGCTTTAGCCACAGGTTTCGAAAAACCTCTCGCTCTGGCCAACTTCTGGATAGTCTGAACGCAGTCAGACTCAGAGCGGAGAGGTTTTTGTGGTACCTCTCGAAGTGGGGCTGTTTGAGTAGATCTCTCCTTAACGGAAGAGATCTCGGAAAATTCACCAAGTAGGACATCACCTCTGTGAACCAGATCGCTGCAGGCCAAAAGGGGGCGATTAACGTCAACCTCGTCCCCTCCGAAGCTGTGAACTTTCTCATCACTTCCCCCAGAATCTTGAAGGGGGGAAATGCATAGAGGTCTAGGCCCGTCCAATCCCATAACAGGGCGTCCACTGCTACTGCCCCCGGATCGAGAACTGGGAGCAGTAGAGAGGAAGTCTCGCCGTCCTTGCGGTTGCAAAAACGTCCACCAAGGGGCGTCCCCAAAGACTCCACAGCTCCTGGCATACGTCCTGATTGAGGGTCCACTCTGTCGGCAGCAACTGACCTTGTCAACTGAGGAGATCCGCACGGACATTCTCGACTCCGGCAATGAACCTTGTCAAGATCGTGATCTCTCTCGCCTTCGCCCAAATCAGAATTTCCTTCGCTAGAGCGAACAGGGAGCGAGAGTGAGTTCCTCCTTGTTTCTTCAAGTATGCCAGGGCTGTGGTATTGTCCGAGTTGACTTGAACTACTCGACGGGAGACTTTGTCCTGAAAGAACTGGAGCGCTAATTGAACCGCTGCCAGCTCCTTGAAGTTGATATGCCAGGCTACCTGTTCCCCTCTCCAGGTGCCTGACACTTCCTCCCCCCCTAGTGTTGCTCCCCACCCCGTGGATGACGCGTCGGAGAACAACACTAGGTCGGGGTTCCGAAGCTTGAGGGATATGCCCTCTGAGAGCTTTAACGGATCGAGCCACCATCTTAGATGGCTCTTCACCTCTTCTGAGATGGTTAAGATCATATCGAAGTTGTCCTTCTCTGTCCAATTGTCCGACAGGAAGAACTGAAGAGGTCGGAGATGTAGCCTCCCCAGGGAAACAAACTTCTCCAGCGAGGAAATGGTCCCCAGCAGACTCATCCATTCCCTCACCGAGCATGAATCCTTCCCTAGAAAGGCTGACACTTTCTCTATGCCTTGTTGCTGACGTTCCTGGGACGGAAAAGCCCGAAAAGCCACTGAATCCATCTGAATCCCCAGATACACGATGGACTGTGTTGGGGTCAGATGTGACTTTTCGAAGTTCACCAGAAGTCCCAGGGACGCAGCTAAAGACAGTCGTTTTCAGGTCCTCCAGGCACCGGGTCTGCGAAGAAGCTCGTATGAGCCAGTCATCCAGGTAGAGCGAGATCCTGATGTTGGAAAGATGGAGCCACCCGCCACATTCTTCATTAAGATGGTGAACACAAATGGGGCCGTACTCAGACCGAAACAAAGAGCCCTGAACTGAAACACCTTTCCTTTCAGGACGAACCGAAGGTACTTCATAGACTGGGGGTGTATCGGGACGTGAAAGTATGCGTCCTGAAGATGGAGTGATACCATCCAATCCCCCGGTCTTAAGGCCCCCAGAACTGACTGAGGTGTCTCCATCTTGAACTTTTGCTTTTCTATAAAGAGGTTCAGACGACTTACGTCCAAGACTGGCCGCCACCCTCCCGAGTGTTTCGGAACAAGAAACAATCTGTTGTAAAATCCTGGCGTAGCCAGGTCTAAGACCTGTTCCACTGCTCGTTTCTCGAGCATCTGCTCGAGCAGATCGAAAAGAATCCTTTGCTTTTCTTGAGGATACGACGGGGACAAGTCCCTGGGAGTGGAAGTCAGAGGGGGAGGCTTTACGAACGGAATCTTGTACCCCTTCTCTATGATATTGAGAGACCAGGTGTCCGCCTCTCTTTCTCTCCAGGCTCCTCCAAACAACTGAAGCCTGGCTCCTACCGGTGACTGAAGGCACGCATTCTCACTTCTTGCCCCTGGACTTAGCCGGGGCTCTACCTCTAGGAAGACCCCTTCCTCGGGGTAAAGATCTAGCTGAAGATCCTCCACGAAAGGGCTTCTGCTTCTTAAAAGACTGAACTCCTGAAGACGTGGAAGGGACAGCAGGACGTCTCGACGACTGTGTCAAAAGGTCTTGAGTGGCTTTCTCCTGTAGACTTACTGCCAGATCCTTCACCAAAGCCTGGGGGAAGAGATGACTCGAGAACGGCGCATACAAAAGTTCTGTCTTCTGTGCGGGAGAGACAGACTTAGCCGCAAAATTGCAATACAGCGATCTCTTCAACACGCCTGCTGAAAAATGAGATGCTAATTCCTCTGAGCCATCCCTGACGGCCTTGTCCATGCATGACAATACACTGGACAGCTCCCCCAAGCTGATCGAATCTGGCTTACGAGACTGGTTGTCTAACACTCTGAGACACCAGTCTAAGAAGTTAAAGACTTCTAAGGACCTAAACAGACCCTTCAACAGATGATCCATTTCTGACGTAGTCCACGACACCTTCGCTGAGGCTAACAGAGCTCTTCTTGAGGCATCTACAACGCTGGCGAAATCTCCCTGTGCTGACGTCGGAACCTTCAAACCTAACTCCTCACCGGTTTCATACCACATCCCTGCCTTACCGCTAAGCCTAGACGGAGGCAGGGCGAAAGTGGTGCTTCCTTTAGCTTTCCTAGTCTCCATCCAAGTGTTAACTTTCCGGAAAGCCCTCTTGGTAGACAAAGACGTCTTCATCTTTACAAACCCTGGTGTCTTCTTAGCTTTCGACGACGAAAACTGCGATGGAGGAGAAGGAGGAGCAGAAGGAAGGAAGGTATCTCCAAAAGAATCACGGAGCAGCCGAGCCAAAACTTGATAGTCTGAAGAAGACGACGTCGAGGGTTGTTCTTCATCAACCTCCTCCGAAGAACAGCTCAATTCCCCTTCTTCCTTACCCGAGTTAAACTCCGAAGGAAGAGGCAGAAGACCTTTCACTCCAAGTCTCCTATCAGACCGATGACGAGAAGAAGAGGGTAAAGTACCCTTAACAGAATCGTTAGCCGACACAGGATCAGCAATCACAACTTGAGTAGACCGCAAAGTAGAAGGAAGACGTGTAGCGTCATCTAAAGACTCGGGAACAACGTCCGATCAAGAGCGAACTTCCGTAATCGCGTCCAAGAAGCTCTTACGACGATGCCTATTAGCGTCCATCGGAGCGTCTAACCTAGCGTCCAACGAAGCGTCCAAATCAGCATCCAACTGAGCGTCCAAAGAAGCGATGAGCGGAGCGTCTCTTCTAGCGTCCCTCGAAGCGTCTCTACGATCGTCCCGCGAAGAGACAGGAATTGACACTTGACGAGCGTCCCGATGAGCGTCAACACAAGCATGACGAAGCGGAGCAGGGCGTACCAAATTCCGTCCGTCAGAAACCAAAACATCTTCATCAGAAACGTCGATGTCGGAACGCCGAGCGTCCTCACGTCGAGAAGAGAGGGGAGAATGAAAAAACCTCTCTCTCTCCTGATATTTACTTCCACCTCTAGACGAACGCTGGGGAGAAAGAAGTCTAGAAGACGAAATACCAGGAAACAGGGACGAAAGACGAGCAGGCGGAGAAGACTGTCTTGATCTCTTGATCGGAAGTCTATCGTCCTTCTTACGACCAGAAACCGTTTCCTTCTGCTTAAGTAAAGCACCCAGTTGTCGCTGCATAGCAAGGATTATCTCCGTCTGCGAAGGTTCTTTATGAGGAGAAGAGCCATGCCTGTGAGAAGGTGAGGGGCGAGGGGACGCCTTCTTCCTTCTCCCAGGAACAGCCTTGGCTCTAGAGCGACAGGGGCGCTCTAAGGCGTCATCATCAGAAGACGACTTAGCCTTCTTCTGGGGCGGAAAGGACATGCTTTCCGGAGAAGAATGCCAATCAGATAAAGCATGACGTGAAGCGTCCTGATCTTGAAATGTCCTCTTCAAAGGTCGCGAATCCGAACGAGATTCCCACCCCTTGCGCGGGGAGGACGCGTCGGAAGACGAGAAACAATCCTTTAGGATACGTGCTCGAGCACGCTCCTTAGCAGCCTGGGAAGCGTCAACAGGTACTGCTGAAGTACCCTCCGCAGACACCACTTGAGGGCCCGAAGGCAACACTACGGGGTTAGGAGTCACAAAATCTAAAGAAGGGTTAGAAGGGGTTACATTATTACCCTGTCTGCTACCCGATTTACTCCTGGAGGAAGACCTCCTAATCCTATCACGCTCTAATTTATTTACATAGGATTCATACGTCTTCCATTGTGCATCATTCAAACTTTCACACTCCGTGCAGCGAAAATCATACCTACACACTTGCCCCCTACAACCTTTACACACTGTGTGAGGATCAACCAAAGCTTTTGGTAACCTCACCTTGCATTCGTCTTTCATACACACTCTGGCACTAGCCGAACTAGAACCTGACATATTTAAGGAAAAAACCAAGCCAAATTCAAAAAACAATCCAAAGTCACGTATGCCAAGCTATCGATCCAATAACAAATAACCAAAAAGTCAAGAGGATACTCAAGCAAAGAAAGTTTTCCAAAATCCTGAGGCGGAGGTGCTGTAAACAGATGTTTACAACACCGGCGACAGAAGAAATCTGATAGAAAATGGGAATGGTTCCTGATACCCGCCTCCCAGCGGCGGGAATGGATACTAACCACCCTACTCCCACTACGTGTGTCGTAAGTTTTTAGAAATTCTGTCGGACTTCAGAGAATACAGCTATATATATATCTGACAGGTAAGTTTCATGAACAAAAGTATATTTCCCGATTGATCTTTGATCTATAGCAAAAAAAGTTATTACATTAAGATATCTCGGTTCTATTCTACATAACGCCATTTTTAACAACTACGGTAATAGTGTACTGTAGTACGATGATTGAAATACAAGCCAAACGGATGTTATCCAATTCGGTTGTACTTTGAGAGAGAGAGAGACAGAGAGAGAGAGAAGGTCGTTTCTCGTTCACTTGTTCATGGCTGTCACACGTTCACGCAACGAGTATGACGTTAAAACCATACTTCCATCATTCTCTTTTGCTGTTATTGAACTTAGCCTAACTTTATTGGTTAGGCTATTTTAATTTGGTCTCTCATAAAATTGGACTATCGTAAGACGAATTATCGTAACTTAAACACTACAGCTACCTGTACATTGTATAAACCTTATTATATCTTTACATACTCTAGACACCCAAGGATGAAAGCTAGACTTTTTTCACTTTTTCACTTTACAGTATTATTAATGCTATAATGTACAGTACAGTACTACTGTACAGTTAATTCTATAGTACTATACTGCATAAATATAATTTTACTTATTGCGCCATTGTGGGATTACGGCGCCTTTGACTGGTCTAGTTTCAAAAGAAGGTGTGCAGCGGCCGTAGGCTTTAAAATCGCTTAGCGTTGGTGGCCAGGAACGGAACCCCTGCCGCTAACTGAGGGCCACCTGTATTTTGAAAGTAGTCCCTAATGTGTGGTATAGTGCATTGAACTACTTGAACCTATTTATTTTGAAAGTACTAAAGTCCCTGGAGTTAAGGGCAAGATGCTGGGTTCCAGTGTAGACTCTCGGTGGGATTGAAGCTCTGGGAAAGTGATAAATTTGTTAATTGAAATTATATTTATTTTTTTTGGGGGGGACAAGATTGAGTATTGCAGTTAATAAGCATATTCCTTTCCTTATATTTATTGGATTGAAGACCCTAATGTCATAAATAGCAAAATACGTATACCTACTATTGGATTTTTAATATTTGCTGTTTGTTTACATGCATGTTTTTGTTGGATTAAAGTCCATAATGTTGTAAAGGGCAAAATATACATATTGATTTTGTAGAATAAGTAGATGTGGAAAATTGATGTGTGCTAGAGTGGTGGGAAAGGGTATATTTTTCTTGGAAATTTTGGTAACCTTCTGCTGGAAAGGGACCAAAATCCCATAGTTTGGTAGGGGTAGTAGTTATTTATAGAATAAATTAGTATCAAGGAAAATTTGTATGAATAGCCTTACATATTTCCATTTGAAACCATCAGCTCGTTATATTTGCTGTTGCTCCTAAAACTAAATCTGGCCACATCATGATGGTGGAAGCTGGATTAGACTAAACCGTGTGCGTCAGACTCTTAGCTGATGGCGAGATAAAAGGCAACCTAGAATGAGCCATAGTTAACGAAGGCGTCCCGCTAGGCAACTGCACAGTTGCCCCCAAAGTAGTGGAGGAGGGAGGACTGCTGGGGGAGCCGCTACCACAAGGCGTGCAGATATGAAACGGGCCTTCCAAGGAGTGGACACTGGATAGGCCTAAGGAGGCCCACACAGACAACATCTTGTGTGAATCAGACTTGAAACAAGTAACAAGATTATGCTGCCTCCTCCCTCCCTGAAGGGACCTCTTCCCCAAAGAGGGGTCACCTTAAATATCAACCCTGAGTAACTCCTAATACTTCCAAAGACGGATCAAGGGAAAAGGAAGGAGACCAGGCATCAATGGATGAGGTAGTAGAAGGGATGTCTGGAAAAAGAGGAACCAGAAGCATCCACTTCAGGAGGAGAGAATCCTTCCCAAGATGTAAACCATAGACATCCTATGATGCTCCCTCTCGTAAAATTTCTTCCACTGCACAACAGACAAGGAACGACACTCCAGGCAAGGACTGGTTACATTACAAAACTCAGCACAACAACTTTTGCCAGTTGTATGGGGGGGAGTCAAAGTGTAAGCTAGGAAGCATGAGCACAGGAACCCTGGATGGTTGGGACACAAGCACTGACGTGCCCTCAACTTTTTCAATCCGATGGAGTAATCAATAATCACAAAGCACACACAGACACCCAAAATCTCATGAAAGCAGGAAGGAATCATGAGCTTTTGAAAAAACAGACTTGGGAAGAGGAGAGCAAAAGCAAACATCTGCTCTCCAAGGCAGTTGAAGAAAGACTAAATGCATCACGGGGGTTCAAGTGTGGTCGTTGACCACACTCCACCTCATCTACGCTCTAGATGCCACAGCTTCCTTGCATATACAGTCTTCAATTGGTTTTAAGAGTTTTCCAGCTGGCACCAGAAGATTTATCCTATTGTTAAGACTAAATGTTTGTTCCTAATATGAACAACTAGAGATATTTCAGTTTTACATCAGATTGTTGGTAAGCTTTCTATTTGTTTAAGGAGGATAAAAATAGATGACAAACTCTATACTTACATTATATTTAAGTTTACTGTGAATTGCATTATGGTGCATCAGGTGAGAGGCCTCATCTTCCTGATTAGCAATCTCATAGACAACCCCACAATCACCACACTGACGAGTGCCAAAGTCCTTCTGTCCAGCATCAATGATCATTTGAGAACTGTCAGATTTATGTAGAAGTTTATGACAAGACCTGGAATTTTGAGAAAGTAACATAAAAACCATACTATGACTGGTAAGCAAAATATTTTTTATGCTTACACATGCAAACCACTATGTAGATAATGGGGTACTACGTGAAGGAACACATCAGTAATAATGGAAGTATATATTTAAATGGAAAATAAAGAAATTAAAATAAATGACATATGAAAACAAATAGGATTTATTTATGAAGAGAGCATATATACAAGAGGAAAAAATTCATGGACATCAGGCTACAGAAGCACTGCCTGTTGGATCCAATTAGTCATGCTTGGGTCCTAACAATGCCATCTGTAACTGTTCAATTTACCTATTAAAAAAGTATGTTAACCCTTAAACGCCGAAGCGGTAAAAAAAAAAAAAAATGTCTCTTGTGTGCCGGAGGTGTTTCAGAGTGAGCGCGGAAGCGGAAAAAATATTTTTTTCAAAAAATCACAAAACGCTTAGTTTTCAAGATTAAGAGTTCATTTTTGGCTCCTTTTTTTTGTCATTGGCTGAAGTTTAGTATGCAACCATCAAAAATGAAAAAAATTATCATTATCATATATAAATAATGCGATATATGATAGTGCAAAAATGAAATTTCATATATAATTGTATTCAAATCGCGCTGTGCGCAAAACAGTTAAAGGTAACAAGTTACTTTTTTTTCGTTGTAATGTACACTAAATTGCAATCATTTTGGTATATAACACATTGTAAAACAATAAAAGCAACACAGAGAAAATATGATCACAAAATAATGCATGAATTCGTAACGCGCGGACGTAAACAAATATTTTTTTTTTAAATTCACCATAAATCTAAATATTGTCCTAGAGACTTCCAATTTCTTTCAAAATGAAGACAAATGATTGAATATTACTATACTGTAAGAGTATTATAGCTTACAAATGCAGTTTTCGACCATATCTGACGAGTTAAAAGTTGACCAAATGTCGATTTTTTTTATATACTATATATTTTTTATATGCAATTATTTCGGAAATAAGAAAAGCTACAACCTTCAAATATTTTTAGTTTAATTCTACATGAAATTGCACACATTTTCATATATAAAACACTATGAAATGCCTAATATGAAACTGAGCAAATATTCCGAGAATGGGACGTACGCATTTTGGAGATCTGTGGGGGAGAATCCGCGCGCGGAGGGAAGGAAAAGTTTTTTTTTTTTTTTTTTTTTAATTCACCATAAATCTAAATATTGTGCTAGACTTCGAATTTGTTTCAAGATGAAGATAAATGACTGAATATTACTAGACTGTAAGAGTTTTAGCTTACAATTGCGTTTTTTGACCATTTCGGTAGAGTCAAAGTTGACCGAACGTGGTTTTTTTTCTATTTATCGTGATTTATATATGCAAATATTTCAAAAATGAGAAAAGCTACAACCTTCAATTATTTTTTTTTTATTCTACATGAAATTGCGCACATTTTCATATATAAAACTTTATGTAACGGCTAATTTAAAATGGTGCAAACATTACCACAATTGCACGTATGATTTTTTCGGAAGAGTTACAGCCCGGACATAAAAAATGTTATTTTTTCATAAATTCACCATAAATCTAAATATTATGCTAGAGACTTCCAATTTGTTGCAAAATTAAGGTAAATGCTTGAATATTACTAGAATATAAGCGTTTTAGCTTACAATTGTGTTTATCGACCATTTCGGTAGAGTCAAAGTTGACCGAAGGTTGAAAATTTGTCACTTATCATTTTTTATATGAAAATATTTCAAAATTGATAAAAGCTAAAACCATGGGTTGTTTTTAGTTGTATTGTGCATGAAATTGCGCACATTTCCATATATAAAACTTTATGTATCGGCTAATTTTAAAATGGTGCAAACATTACCACAATCGCATGTATGATTTTTTTCGGAAGAGTTACCGCGGACGTAAGGAAAAAGTTTTTTCATAAATTCACCATAAATCGAAATATTGTGCTAGAGACTTTCAATTAGTTGCAAAATTAAGGTAAATGATTGAATATTACTAAAATATAAGAGTTTTAGCTTACAATTGTGTTTTTTGACCATTTTGGTAGCGTCAAAGTTGACCGAAGGTTGAAATTTTGGCACTTATCGTTTATATAAAAATATCTCAAAACTGATAAAAGCTACAATCATGAGTATTTTTTTGTTGTATTCTACATAAAAATGCACACATTTTCATATATAATACTCCATGTAACAGCTAATTTAAAATGGTACAAAAATTATGTCAAAGTGACGAAATAATTTCAGAGATTTGTCACAGATACTTTTTAGTGCGGCAAGAAAGAAATTCGCGCTTTCGCGCCTGCGTAACGATTGTAAACAAAACAACACCTCGATCCGTGAACTCCCAGCATCCCCCACGGCGTGTGATTCAAAAGTTTTCGGCTGGTAGGCCTATAAGTATTTTTCCGCGAATTTAAAAAAAAATTTTTTTTGAGTCAACGTATAGTACGTCCATTCAGCATACGGGAGACATTTTGACTCGACATTTAATACGTCCATTCGGCGTTTAAGGGTTAACAATACCAGCCTTCTTAATTCTTTTGCAAGACAACTTGAATTTTTTCTTAATGACAACAGAAAATTACTGCATGATCGAATTGAAATAGTATGATAGCTAGGTCAGAAGAAACCACATCTAATAAGTAGATGAAACATAGTAGGATGAAAGCAATTTAGCTAGGGGCTGAAGAGTTACTGCTAAGTACATTTAGTAACATCTACAGAAAGTCAAGCTAACCACACTGTATTTAACACCCTTTCAAGGGCTTTACTAGTCAAAGACAGTAGATGATGATGATGGTGCTGACAGTTGTGTCATTAACATGGGTCATCCAAATATCAATAAATATTCAGTGTGTAAATTACAGTCTTGCAGAATAAGCAATACCCTTACCCTATGAACTTGTACAGAAAAGACCAAACAAACTAAAAATATGATAAAACTTACAATAATTGAAAAGTAATTACCTACAGTACACGGAAAACGATTGAACCCAAAACCAGAATAGGACAATGAACAGGCAGTGGCACATTGAAAAATTTGGGAACACTGCTAATACGGATATTAAATAACTTCATGCAATTAATTTTATGCTGCAGGAAAGCTAAACCAGCTATCCCAGACAGTGAAAGATACACCAATATATCATGGGGAACATAAGTAAGAACCAAAAGGAAGGAACAGCAAGTTGTATGCAAGAAAACTATAAACCCCAAACCTTACTGCCATTTGCACTAAAATTAAATTACTGACAATTAGCTAACATTTTTAATTAAAAAAATTACTTGGCATAGAGATTTGCAATTAGTAATGTCTTGGTAGTGAACCGGTCAATGGTTAAATGTCCGCCTAGATCCCTAACCATTATTAAAGGAAACCAGCGTTTGTCCATCAGCAAATAATAATCAATATTGAAGTCCTATTAATCAGACTCAACAAATTAAAGAAATGGAAAATATTAGACAACTATGAATTTTCTTTGAACTGTCAAAATTACATTAATGTAAACATCAACTACTATACACAATGGTTAAAATACCTTACAACTCTCATTACTGCCTTAGTGTGATTGAAACTCCATACCATTATTATTGCAAAGAAATTCCAACTTTAGTTAAGCACAAATTAACCATAACTAGTATGCTCTTACTTGTTTTTCTTTGGTGAAGATGCAGAGGGGTGCCAGTTTTGGCGGTCAAACAAGGGGTAAAGTTTAGGTGAATCAGATGATTCCTTTGATGAACTGTCATTATTACTTCCTGATATATCTAATTCTGAGACTTCTTTTGAACAATCCTTTGGCGATGTCATACTACGTTCTTTTTCAAAATTTATTACTTCATTTGAATTCTCTTGGGAATTCGCTTTGTCTGGCAATGTCTTCCTAGGTGAACTTTCAAAGACTTCTGAATGAGAGAAGTTCAACTCTGTAGAACATCTTTTGACAGATATTTTTCTAGGTGTTGCTCTATCTGTTTTGGCTAAAGGTGTTCTCTGAGGAGTCCTTGATGGAGATCCACTATTTCTAGGTGATCTTCTAACTGGAGAAGAAAATCTGTCTCCTTTAACAGGAGATTTTTTAGGAGAAAATGACCCATCAAGTTTTCTTGGTGATCTTCGCAAATTAGTGCCATTCTGCAATGAGAAAAATACGTCCTGCATTAACACAATTACATTACTCACTACAATAAAGCAATTACACTAGTCACCAAGTAAGATGGTGAGTAAACCTCCAATCATCAATGTTTAAGAACATATGAAATGCATATTGCTTTGTCACCAAATTACTTTTACTTATTCAGTTTATTAACCTAGAGCATCTGAAAGTTATATGAAAAAATGACAAATTTTCTATCGCCTAACTGGATCCGGTTAAACAATCAGAAATTGAAAAGCAGGGAATCTGTGACAGCTGGCAACGCGTATGTACATCGGGTGAAAACTGGTCAAAGATTGCACTCGGTCTTTTCCTTAACAACCTGGGTGAGAGTCGCGGTTGCTTACTCTTAGCCATTTACCCAATTGATTGCCTGTTTTTGGTATTTTGCTTGTCTGTGTGTGCTTGTGTTGTTATGGCTTCCTCAGCGTCGTCTCTGCCTTGCCAACGTATGTGTGTTCTCGTTTCCTGGCTTCTTTAGCTACAAACCCAAACTCCACTTGCAGTAGGTGTCATGCTAATGTTTGTACTATAACGAATCCCTGCCTGGAATGTCATGAATAGCTTAAATCGCAGTGAAAGTTATTTTATAATATAAGGGATCATCGTAGAGTTTCAACTCTTCCTTTGTGGGGGAGGGTTTTAATTGCCTCGCCCAGATGCTTTGTCTTCTTCCGCAGTCACACCCCATAATGCTAGAGTTTATGGGCCTGTGTCTCCTTCCTTTCCTTCCATCGATTTGTCATTGGAAGTATCGGGAGGCCCTCAGACTAATTTTATGTATAATGTCGGCCCCCTCTTCCTTGGGGGTTAATTTGCTTCCCGGGAGGGAAGAGCCTATTTCATCGGTTTCTTCTGATTCAGGTTCGGAGGCGTCCAAAATGGTGGCGCTTGGGCTACGGGGTTCACCCTCCTTGGAGGGTTTGCCAACGCATTTCATGGATGCTCGCCTCCCCCCTCAGGCCTTTCCAGGTCTACCTCCTCCCCCTGGCCTCCTCTACATTGGTGGCCGGGGTCAGCCATTTCGTATTGCTCCACCAGTGAGGCCTGCCGCTAACTTGGGTCAGGTAGAGCCCGTGACGTCTCCCTCAACACTGCTGGTGACATCACTCCCAGTTCCATCACTGATTTCACTCCCAGTTCCATCGCTGATTTCACTCCCAGTTCCATCGCTGATGTCACTTCCTGCTATGTTGGCATCGTCGGTCGAGGCTGCTGCACTGCCTCGCTCCTCTGTGTCATCATCATTTCCTAACGTGACGTCATCACTGCCATCCAGAACGTATCTTCTTCCTTCCGTGTCGTCTGCATCCTCTCTTGCGGATCCGTCTGAGGCTTTATGTCAGGTTGTTCTTAAGAGATTGGACTCTGTTTTGGAGGAGAGGTTTGCTGCCTTCTATGCTGAGAAGGCTGTGAGCAAACGCGTTGCGTCGCCTGCCCCCTCTCCTGCCAAGAGGGTGTGCAAGGAGGGAGTGCTGTTTTCCTCCCCTCCATCACCCCCGTCTCCACCGCATCAGCGTATCAAGCGTTGGAGGGTTAAGGACTTTGTCTTTGCTTCGCCAACGAGTGAAGAGCAGCATGTCCATGTTCCTGAGAGTGTTAAGTGTTTTGTCCTCTGTGCAATCTGCTGTGGCTGCGTCGTCCTCTTCTTCGGGACACGAGTATGTTGTAACCTCACACGTACGTGCGCACATTGGTATCTGCTACTTCTGCTCCAGGATCTTAAGGCGCCTGTGAAAAGATCAAAAGTTGTGACTGCAGAAGTGGTGCAGCTGGGGTGTTTGCCTTCCCTCTCCCATGTATGCTGTTCGGGATTTGACTCAGAGGAATTCTCGTTCTGCATCAAGAGTTCGAGATGCTTCTCTGTTGCACATATGTGCGTCTGCTCCGCATGGGCACATATGTGCACACATTTGCAAGTCATCTATTGCGAGTGTTCATAGTAGTGATCCTAGTGTTGTGAATGGTTTGTTGCAAGACTTCGCCTGATCCCAGTCTGGACAGGTCTTTGGCGTCTGTGTTGGCTGGCGCTTCAGGTTCTTTGGCAGCTGGGTCTGCGGTTAGTTTGCACAAAGAACGTGTGTTGGATGAGCCTGCATCCTCTTCATAAGTCTCCATTGCCAGAGCAGGAGGAAGAAGACAGACAAGAATTTTTGTCTTCCTTTACCGAGGTTGTTGATCTCATTTGTGGGTTCAACAATCTGCTGAGTAGGACTCAGGCTCGGTCATCTTTCCCTCCTACTTGCTTGGAAGCTACGCAAGATCCTAAATCATTGTTTCAGCTTCCCTTATCGAGGCATGTCCAGTCGGTCTTGCAAAAGGTGAACACTTCTGTGTCAGATCAGGACAGATCTCTTCAATCAAGGGGTTCCTCCAAGTTACTCCTCCACCACTCACAAGTATAGGAAGTATTATGCTACAAACTCTGTCTGCTTGTTACCTCAACATCTTAACCCAGGGTTGACTTTGGAGTAGATGAGGTCAGTGGCACGTCCTTGTCTCCGCAGGATGCCTCAGCTTTGGAGTCTATGGCAGCCTCCATGTTCCAGACGGTGTCATGGTTATTGTTTGTATGGTGCTTTTATATTGCACGGAACCTGTGGTTATTCAGCAACGGGACCAACGGCTTTACGTGACTTCCGAACCACGTCGAGAGAGAACTTCTATCACCAGAAATACACATATCTGACCCCTCAATGGAATGCCCGAGAATCGAACTCGCGGCCACTGAGGTGGCAGGCAAAGACCATACCAACCACGCAACTGAGGCGCTGGTGTCATTGTTAGACTTGTGGTCGACAGCCATTGCCAAGATTGCGTCTGACAGACCAGGTCTGCAGAGGGGTTGGTGAGCTTCTACTCTTGCCAGTTTGTTGCAGTCTGGGAGCAAGGCGTTTTCATATCTAGCACAACGTACAACTTAAGTGTCAATTTGTGGGCTAATCTTGTTCTTAACAGAAGACGTGGCATTGTCCAGGATGGCAAGATCGGTTGACTTTGAATTGGCGCTCAGGAATGGGGATTCTGTTGAATTCTCAGTTCCTGTTTCCTCGGACTGAGCTGGAAGACGCGATAGACCGGCAGCGAGCGGACATGAAGGACAGGTTGGTGCACCAGGCTGTGTCCAAGTCGGAGTCTCGTTCTCAAGAGACGTCCCCATTCCCCCCCTCTTGTTCAGCAGCAAATGCAGCTGGGGGGCTGGCAATTGGGCCAAGTGGCAGAGTTATGGGGTGGAGAAGTGGGTAGATGTCCTTCAGGTGGGGTATCTACTGCCGTTCGACTTCCCCCTACTCTCGGACAGACCTCTGCTCAGGAGAGCATATCCCCAGATTCTCCGGAGTTCTTAGCTCTCCGGGAGGAAGTGCAGAAAATGCTGGACAAAAGTGTGATAGAGGAAGTGGTTCGTCCGTCTTCGGGGTTGATCAGTCGCATCTTCTTGGTGCCAAAGGGGTCAGGGGGTTGGAGACCTGTGATCGACCTATCCACCTTGATCATTTCGTCAGGAAGACTGGGTTCAGATGGAGACCCCATGACCAGTGTTGGCAGCCTTGAGGGAAAAAGAATTCATGCTGTTGATAGATCTAAGGGACGCGTACTTCCAAATCCCTATTCATCCGTCGTCCAGGAAGTTCCTTCGCTTCTCTCTTGGAGACAAGGTTTTTGAGTTCAAAGTCCTGTGCTTCAGGTTGACCACATCCCCTCAGGTGTTCACAAGTCTTCTTGCTCATCTCAACTTGGGCTCATGCTCAAGGGATCCGTTTGCTGAGGTACCTCGACAACTAGTCGGTCTTGGCGAGTTCCAGAGAGAAGCTGCTGCAGGACAGAGGTCATCTGCTTCAGTTTTGTCTGGAACTCGGCATCTTGGTGAACCTAGAGAAATCGAATCTTGTACCCAGTCAAAAGATTCTTTATCTAGGCATGGTCATCAATATGGCAGCCTCAAGGGTTTTCCCGTCGGATCAGAGGTTGGAGAAGTTGCTCAGCTCATCAGTGGCAAATCTGCATATTCTGTTATCACAAAATAATCTAAATATTAATGTTTTCTGAAGAAACACCTAAGTAGTGAATATCAATTTTCCTCATAAATACACAGGCTCAATCTGCCTTCTTGGATGCACTGGGCTTTTTCATTTAATATAAGCAATACCCTTTATCTGCAGGTCCATGACCAAGGGACTTGCTGAAGGAGGTGCTGGAGACTGGAACCAGCTGCTCAAGTAAGAACAGTTGGAGCCTTGATACCTCAGGTAGCTAACTCTAGTAGCATCCATCACTCTCATTCCTTTTGTATTGGTAAAGAATTGTAATCAGACCATTGTGTGGGGTGCGGACATGTTGGAGGTCTCTCTCGCGTTTCTTCACAGAAAAGAAGGGTTTTTTGCCATTGGTGACTATACCTCTTATAGTAAGCAGTGTTAATAGTGTCTCCACGTAAATCCCGGCGTGTAAGCCGGAGTGTGTTGTGCAACGGCAGATATTCTAATATTTCTTTTCTGCTCCAATCAGTGCCATTAGAAATCTTTCAAATCACAGCGTTCTCGAGGCCTATTGGTCCTGGGAAATGGGTAAAGAATGCAGTGTATGTGTTAGTGCTTGACCCCTCCCTTAGCCGCAAAAACGTCACCCGACCAACCTCCAACCGTTGCGCAAAGTGACCCCTGCACCTACCGGTGGCCTGTGGCGCCCCCATACACAAGTTCCGTACTCCGCGAACAATTGTCTTTTCTTTATTCAATACCATCGAACCGTTTCCCGACGTCGAGTCCGCTATACAATCTGTCAGTGATGCCTTCTCCGATGAGGAAATCAACGTTGATTATACGAAAATGCAAAGATCTGATACCAGAGAGCATTCTCAAGGAGCGATCCGCGAGAACTTGTCCTCTCAGAAAAAAAATATCGTATATCACTAGTGGCTAAGGACCTGCTCGGTTGAAATATACGCCGATGACCTTACAACCTGCCTCCAAAGGGCCCTGCCCTGACCTAAGCCTACCTGCGGTGTACCACACTGCAGAAAATCCCTTCAAAACAGCAAAATCTCTCTCAAGAAATAATTGGAAAAAACTCTGAAAAAATTGAGAGACAATGATAATTTATCAACGAATCTGGGACGTGATCAAAGGACTACAAAGGAATCCATAATCAGCCTTAAAAAAGGTGGAATCAAATAACCTCACACGGATCTGGGATGCGATCAAAGGAGTGCAGGGATCGATAGCAATCGCACAGATAGCCACAGACTAATACGAATGCGGCATCCGCCAGTTTTTTTCCTCGCCTCCCAGCAACACTGGAAGTGCCCCGCTCCGAGGGACTGTTGACCCCCAAACCTCTTCTCCCTCCCCCAGTGCCTCCGGTGGAAGATATATCCCCGGTGATGATTATTAGCCCTGCGTAATCCTCCCACCCTATCTCTCCCCCCATCGTAGATGCAGATGAAACTGATCATGAGGGGTCTGGGCAGCTGGCAGATACAAACCTTGGAGGAATAATGGAGGAGAACGCCTTGCTGCGGGATAAGTGAAGCCACTCAGGTCACTGGCCCGCCATATTGGGACTGGCAACTGAATCCCTGGTCGACCGTAGGTACGTGACCTTGCGATGACTAAGGTGTCATAACTTTTTATTTTTTGGTAAAAAACGCTATTGTTATTTTAATTCGTTCTTTTTAGATTTCTTGTGTGAGTCCTCTTCTGCTTACGGTGCACATAATTTCGTACTCCATTTTATCAGCAGACAGTTAACGTTACTGAAACTATATTGCCTTGATGAAAAAAAATAAGTGAATTGAGGAAGTGAAACTACTATGAATTCATTTATGGTATTCAACACCATTTGACATATCAAATTCTCGAAATCTAAATACCAAAGGATTTAAAAGACCAATTCAGAAGAATAATGCAAGTTTATATTTAAAGATTTTTCTATAAAAAGCAGAAACATATATCAGATCTTTAAGACTTCAGGATGGTAAAGACATCTTAAAATAACGATCGAAAAAAACTTTTAATTGGCTTTCTCTATTGCATACGAAGTCTTCAGATTGTGTACGAAACCTGTATTGCATCTGATGGTGGGCCTTTACAATTTTTGATGACCTACAAATTCAGTCAGGATCATATTGAACTATTTTTTTGGTCAAGTAAGAAGTATGGGAGGCCATAATGATAATCCAACAGCGGCAATTTCTCTGCTGCTTACAAAAGGCTACTTGTACATAATGATTTATGCCATCAGAGTCGGTGCCATATTAACTGCTTCAAGCAGAATAAAAGAGCAGGTTGCAGTAAGGAAAATAAATGCTTTTGTTTCAAGACATCGAGTTTAAAAGTTCAAGAAGCTATTCAGATGACAAGGAAGATGACTTATGATTATATTCCACACCATTACCATTGTCAAAATGTTTCATTAAAATAGTAGTTATACTGCAGCCTTTGTTGTTTTAAGTTAAAAAATTAAGTCTTTACAGTGTGAGGTCTGCATTGATGCATTAACGTTAACAGCCGCTCATTTTCGTCACACCTCATCAAATTAAAAAACCAAAGGAAAATTGGTGTATCCATCAAATGATGTTATTGATATATGCAATACATGCGGAAAAATATGAGGGAAATGTTGTCCTGCAACAAAACACTGGGGAGAGTTGACTTCCATAATTAGTTAGTTCAGTATTGGCAGCTTAACAGAGGCAAAATGGACAATTTGTCCAAAATTGCATTTTTACCTAACTACCAAAACCTGAGTCCTTTTACAATAGGAAGGTACTAGCGGCAGCTGGATAGGTCGTAAGCTTTCGAACAAGGGGTTCGGTAGTTAACTGCTTGTCCGATCAGGCGCGCGCGCGGCGACTGGAGGTAAACAAATCACTTTTTGCTTTTGGACCCAAGCAAAAACTGCAGAGTGAGGGGTGGCATGAGGTTGGGGCTATGTGTAAAAGGACCTCGGTTTGTATAGTTAGGAAAAAATGCAATTTTGGACAAATTGTCATTTGTTCCACACGGCATACAAACCTTCGGTCCCTTTTACAAATAGGAAGACTCACTTCTTGGTGGTGGAATCTGAGTCTTTTGTGAACAGACTGGTGTTCGCCCCAAACCTTGGAAGCCTCCTGGTCGTAAGAGCGAGGGAGGGATCCAAGCCTCTGTCCGATTGATCGGAGGGGGTGGGTGCACCGCAGGATCAATGGTCAGACCTCTGGACCGAGTACTAAGAGAGAGGCAAGCGTATCTCTTCGTACCAGCAATGTAAGAACCTGTTCCTGTACAGGAGCAAAGATAAAGTCATGGTTTTGACTCTTGTAGGCATCCACTTCCAACCCCCCTTGTAGAAGGAATGGTGGATATCGCTCCTATCCCTAGTGAATAAGGGATAGGATGGGGCTCTGTCATATAGCTCACCGGCATCTCGTCCTTATCCAGCATGGTAATGACCGTATCCTCTACCCACAGGTAGAGGGGTAAAAAGATAGAAAGAGAAGCCAGTCACTTTTCTCATTCACTATCTATTTCATACAGTCACACCGACTCGATAAAAAGTAGACCATAATATATTAGCGAAGAAAATTAGAAAACACAATATCGTGGGATAAAGTAGGAAGATGGTTAAAAGAATTTTTTACACAAACAGAAAACGATAGTTATTGCAACGACGAGAAATCGGATGAAGCCAAGGTAATATCCGGTGTGCCGCAAGGTACGGTGTTAGCTGCAATACTGTTTGTTATTATGATTGAAGACATAGACAATATGTTAGGATTCGGTAGTGAGTAGTTTCGCAGATGACACACGAAATAAGTAGAGAAATTTACTTGTGATGAAGATAGGAACGCTCTACAAAGAGACCTTAACAAAGTATATGATTTGGGCAGGTATAGGATGGTATTTAACTCTGATAAATTTGATCAATTAAAAATTATGGAGACAGAGAAAGAAAGCTATATGCATATAAGGACCTAATAATGAGACCATCACAAATAAGGAAGCAGTTTAAAGACCTTGGTGTGATGATGGATAGAACATGTTTATGCAATGATCAAATAGCAACTCTGTTGGCAAAATGTAAAGCAAAAAATGGGAATGTTGTTACGGCACTTCAAAACAAGAAAAGCTGAACACATGATTAATGCTTTATAAAACATATGTTCGTAGTCCACTTGAATATTGCAATATGATATGGTACCCACATTATCAAAAGGATATTGCACAAATAGAGAGTGTACAAAGGTCCTTTACAGCTAGAAATAGAAGAAGTTAAGGACCTAGACTACTGGGAAAGACTACAATTATTCTTAAAATTATATAGTCTGGAAGGAGAAGAGAACGCTACACATTGATAATTCAGGCATGAACATAGATAGAAGGAATAGCAGAAAATATCATGGAAACTAAAAATATCAGAAAGAGCAAGCAGAGGTAGATTAATAGTGCCAAAAATATACCAGGAAAAATAAAAGAAAAAGCAACACAGGACATTAATCCACTACGCACCAGCATCGATAATGCAGCGTCTTATTCAATGCGTTGCCAGCTCAATCTGAGGAATATATCAGGAGTGAGCGTAGATGTGTTTTTAAGAATAAGCTTCGACAAATATCTAAACTGCATCCCAGACCATCCAAGATTGGAAGATGCCAAAAATATACCGGAAGATGTACCTAGCAACTCTCTGGTAGACATTAGAGGTGCCTCACACTGAGGGACTGGGGGCAACCCGACAAAAGATGTAAGGTCTGTAAGGTCTGTAAGGTAAGCCTGCTAGGGTCTGGGTTAGCTAGACGAGTGTTGAGCAGCCACCACGGGTCCTAAGGAAACCGATCCAAGGACCTATGGGCAATATCCAAGAGGTATAAGGAAGGTGCCGGTAGTCTGGTTGTACCAGACCCCCTGCCTTCCATACCTGCGCCACGGAGAAGTTCTTACGAAACGCCAACGATGGGGCCAATACTTCTGACTTCGTGAGCTCTCGGACGGGACGTACGGATGTCGTCACTACCATCAGCCTCATACGCCCTCCTGAAGACCTCACACAGCCCAGGACGAAAGAGTGTTCTTGATACTTCTTTCGGTAACACCCGTGCAACCCCGTTGCTAAGAACGAAGCGTCGACACTCAGGCCCGAGGTGTCGAGTTCTCTTCAGATAGCGCCGTAGCGTCCTCCCAGGACAAAGCAGCATCTCATCCACATCATTATCTGCATGAAGTTCCCGTACTCTCTTAGCCCGATGCCAGGTCCAGCAAGAAGAGGGTCTTGTGAGGGTTCCCTGGTTTGGCAAGACCTTTGGAGGCTGCTCTTAAGCAAGGAGATCTCGAACGAGTTCGAGATGTCCAATCCCGTCAGTTTCAGGACGAGCGTCAAGGCGGCTCTGTATCCTTTGACTGTGGGAACTTAGAGGAGCTTCCTCGGCGAAGAAAAACGAGGAAAACCGCTACCTGCTGAAGAGTGGCTCTGAGAGGAGATAGGCCCCGTCTACGACACCAACCACAGAAACGGACGACTTCCGACTTCCCCTGGTACACAGCTGCAGAGGACTGACGGACGTTTCAGCCATATCTGTTGCTGCGCTACGAAAAAAGCTTCTCGTTCGCAAGAGATGGTGGATAACAGCCAGCGTGAAGACGTAGGGACGGACTGCTCGGGTGGTACCCGCTCGACGTGTGGCTGGGCGAGAAGGTTTTGCCAATGGGGGAATTCTCTCGGTTCTCTTGCGAGAAGAGCCAGCAGGTCCGGATACCAAATGGCCTGTGGCCATTTGGGAGCCATCAGGATCATCCTGAGATTCGGGATGACCAGTGCTCGACTGATCACCTTGCGAATCAGGCTGAACGGGGGAAAAGGCATAGGCGAAGAGGTCGTCCCACGGGTGTTGAAGAGCGTCCTCTGCAGCTGCCCATGGATCCGGCACGGCCGAGAAGAACACCTGGAGCTTCCTGTTGTGCCGGATGGCGAACAGATCCTCGACTGGTCGCCGCACAGGTCGGAAGGGGGGAAGAAGGCCTCCGCCACGTCCTGGTGTAGAGACCATTCGGTCCCTATCACCCTGATCCCGACGGCTGAGCGTGTCTGCTACTACATTCCTTCCCCCTGGAATGTAGCGTGCCGACAGCTCTATTGAGTGCGCCTCGGCCCACTCGTGCACCTGCCGAGTCAACTGATACAACGGGAGAGACACTAGGCCCCCCCTGTTTGTTGACGTAAGCCACCACCGTGGTGTTGACGTTACATCAACACCACTGAGTGTCCCATCACGAGGTCTGGAACTCTTGGAGAGCGAGGAACGCTGCCTTGAGTTTCAGTACATTGATGTGAAGGTGCTTGTCGTTCTCGTACCACACTCCTGAAGTCCGCAACTCTTCCAGGTGTGCGCCCCATCCCTCGGTCGATGCGTCTGAGAGCAGCTGCATGTCCCGGGGGGAGAGTGCGCAGAGGCACTCCCTCTTAAGGGGTTCCTGTCGTCCAGTCATCCCGGCTAGGTCCTGCCTCACCTCCGTGTCCGTGACAATGGAAAGCTTGGGGGATCCGTCGCCTGTGACCAACTCTCCTTCAGTCTCCCTGAAGAGACCGCAGGTGAAGACGCCCGTTAGGGACTGGCTTCCCGAGTGACGACAGGTGTCCGATCACGACTTGCCATCGCTGAGCTACCTGTTCCTGCCGAGACAGGAACTGGTTGGCTGCCTCGCTGAATCTGCTGATCCGCGAGTCTGCGGGGAAGACTCGCCCTGCTACCGTGTCGACCCGCATACCCAGGTACTTCATCCTCTGCTTGTGCTCGAGATCGGACTTTTCGAAGTTCAGAACGATCCCCAGATCGCGACAGAACTCGAGCAGTCGATCCCTGTCCTGTAGCAACTGCGAGCGGTAGCTCGCCAGGACTAACCAATCGTCGAGATACCCCATCAGACGTATCCCGTGCGAATGGGCCCAAGCAGACACCAGAGTGAACACTCGCGTGAACACCTGTGGGGCGGTTGAGAGACCGAAGCAACGTGGCCTGAGCTGGTACACCGTCCCGTCGAGGATGAAGCGGAGGTACTTTCTGGAGGACTGATGAATGGGTATTTGTAAATACGCATCCTTCAAGTCCACTGAAAGCATGTAATCGTTCTCCCTGATAGAGTCGAGCACTGCGCGTGCCGTCTCCATCGTGAATCTGTCTGGTCGAACCAACCGGTTCAGGGAGAGAGATCTATCACCGGGCGCCAGCCTCTCGTAGACTTTTCCACCAGGAAGAGTCGGCTGTAAAAAAGCCCGGTGACTGATCCGTGCCGATTTCTACAGCTCTCTTGCTCAGCATGGTCTTGATCTCCTGTCTCAATGCTACGTCCTTCGATGCCCCTGGAACGTACGCCTGCTGTTGGACCGGGTTGGAGGTGAGGGGGAACGCCGTCCTTTCACTGTGAACGTCGTCTGGTGGGGCTAATCGACACCTGACAGGAGAGAGCCGATACCGCTCCGACTCATTCCAGTCCTCGTCGAGGTCGAAACCTCAGGAGGACCGAAGGGGTATTTAAATACGGTGTCCGAAGACACGTAGAAACGCCTCTGTCGCAGTAGAGGAGGTGAAGTAGCTTGTTTCTTCGACCGTCCAGAACTGAGAGAGCCTTCTTGTCCGGAGACGAGAGACTACCTGGTTCAACCAGTCGGCAAGCTCCGATCGCGCAGACCCACCGTCGATTTGGGTTCCCTCTCGGGCCCCAAAACGACTCGAGCCGAGACGTGGCTCTGCTGGTGGGAGCGGTGATCCTTCCCGAGATCATTGTGCTGACGAATCAGCGCCGTAACCTCGACAAAGTCCCTCTGGATCTCGGAAGTCACAGCATCTTGCAGAGTGGGACCGTTAAGCCCTTCGAACAAGAGCATTTCCGAGAACCTTCCTCCTAAGAAGGGGGAACAGCGACAGCCCTCTCGGTCTTCCCCATCCACTTGCGCATACGTCCTGGCCGGTCCCCAGAACCGTGCCTGGCACGTAGGGCGTTGTGGTGGGATCATGAGGGGCGCACCCCTCACGATCACTCCTCAATACCTCGCTCCTCCCGGTGTAACCCGAGGAGGTTGAAGGTACGGGAGAGGCAGACCTGACGCTCCCTCATTGCTCGCTGGCAGCACCAGCAGGCTTTGAGGGCTGCAGGCGATCGTCAACCCGCGGTGGCGATCGAGCTGCAGGCCTGGTCGAACCGTCTCCTGTGGAGGACGCTGGACTGAGCACAGCGGCCCCGATCTCGAGTATCGAAGAGCTGGTGCTGGTTGCCGTACCCGTTCGCTTTCTGTGAGAGCGACGGTCAGCGACCTGCAGGCTCCACTGTCACAGTGAGACCGGTGCTTGTCCTCACGGCACGTCACGTCGCTGGTTCCAGCCGTGGCTGGCACCGCGAACGGAGGACCTCTTCCCAGCCTCAGCCCGTGTCGTCGTGACCGTCACGTCCCCGGGTAGCCAGCTGTTCGCCGCGAGAGTGAGAGCTGGTCTGGTGAGAGTCGCATAAGCGGCTGTCACCAGTCTTCCGCCCCGTGCCGTGAACCTGACGCTGAGCGGACTCAGAGGTCTGGTTCCTGGCTGCACGGTCGCTGTAGGCGACCGTACAACTCGGTCCACCTCCCGCGAACGAGAGGCCGAGACGGACCCTGATGCAGTGGCAGAACCACTGACACCAGGCGAGGAAGTACCGGTGTTAGCCGGTACCCCTCTGGTCCCCGTAGTCGTCTTCCTTGCGGAAGAAGAGACGGGCCCCGCTCGGACGCAGGAGCAGGGGTACCAGCGGAAGGAACCCTCCCGTCCCACCGAGGTGAGACGGGTCCCGAGAAGCTCCCGAGGGAGACTTCTTAGGAGGGAGGAGGCAACCTTCTTCTTCCTCGGCTGTGAAGCCTTAGAAGTCGAAGGGGAAGAGGCGGCAGCCGACGACGATGAAGAGATGAAGACGACGACGACACCTTCCTCCTCTTCTCGTCAGCTTCCTCAGGACAGACGTAAGATCTGTATCCGCTATCCAGGGCGGAGCCGGGGCTGCTGTAGCCGAAGCCACAGGCCCGGACGCACCTGTACAGACAGACCAAAGTCTGGGGTAGTACCACCACGAACAGGGACGACATCAGCAGGTATGGGCATCTCAGGAACAGCAGGCACAGCCAGCACAGCATCGGTAGGGACAGCCAGCGCAGCAACGGCAGGACAGCCAGCGCAGCAACGACAGGGACAGCCAGCGCAGCAACTGCATGGACAGTCAGCCCAGAATCGGCAGGTACGGCAGGCAGCACCGGAAACACAGGAAGTGGAGCAGCAGCCAGCAACATCCTGGTACTGGCAGCAGGTCCAGGGGCGAGCTCTAGGGCAGCGGAGTGTGGTCGCTGCAGCGCGGCAACCACGAGCGGCGGCGGCACGCCCCCCTCTCGGTACGGCGAACGGCACTTCACAGCGGCTGTAGGCAAGACTGTACCACGTGAGGCGAGTACACCATGGTGAGGAGGGACGTCGTCACCTGGTTGCGTGGTCACCACTCCATGGGTGACCGCAGTAGGCCCACGACATAGAACCGCAGCCCCTGGACACTAGCACGCCCTGCAAATGGAAGGACGCCCATACCTCACCAAGGTCCACCCTCGTGGCAGTAGCACCTGCGGAAATAACAGTAGTAGCGATTAGTGGGGGGGAAGTCCCCTCGCGCGGGGGGATGAGCCCTCTCCGAACGAGTGGAAGACCCCTAATACAATTGTACATCGGCACCGAGCGCCCTCCCCGCGCTCGACGGATCTGCGAGGAGAAGAACGCCGATAACCTCCCCCCCCCCAAGGGGAAGGGCCACTGTGGGAGCTGAGCGGGGGGGGGGTGGTTCTCGTTCCCCATCTCCGCACAGCACCCATGTACCCAACAACAATATAAGAGCCCGAGAGCAATCGTGCCATCGGCCCCGAATGCAAGGGCATAAGGATCAATTCCCTGACTGAGCGGAACTTGAACCAAATAAATATTGATGCAATCAATAACAGGGATAAAATGAAAATGCATCTTGCATACGATTCACTTCACAATGAATAAGGGCTTGGATCGAGCGCATTTGCGCCCTAGTAACCGAGCGCAAGGGTGAAAGGATCATTCCTTACCTTTATGGATCAAGGTTTCTGGAAACCTTGATCCATAATGAATTGATGCAATCAAAATATATGAAAATGAAAGACTACTGCGCTTGCGATTTCACTTCATACAAATAAAAAAGGGGAAGGATCAATTCCCGGGAATAGCAGAAACATTGATCCCAGTAAACAATGCAATCTCAATAAAAAATGAAAATGAAAAAGAACTGCACTTGCGATTTCACTTCATTCAAAATAAAAGGGGTGAAGGATCAATTTCCGGGTAAGCTCGGAAACTGATCCAAAATGAGTATTGCTACAATCAAAATAATATATGAAAATGAAAAAGAATACTGTACTTGCGATTCCACTTCCATACTAAATAAGTTTCCGTGCCGAGCGCATTCGTTCGCAACGGGCATACAGGTCAAAAAAATATAAATGAAAAGAGCACTTACTTACGATTTTCATCTACACATTTCCAACCCAATCTACGCTCGGAGCGAGTGCTCCCGCCCTCGGCACCGAGCATACACAATACGAGGATCATTTCTGGGAAAATGAATTCCCGCACTTACGCCCTTCAGTCCCGGCACTCGGGTAAATCGGAGGGCGTGGTGACACCAAGATCCTTAATTCACAAAGAATTCAATGAATGATTGTACTTACAATTCAGTTTCACTAGATAATTAGAAAAAGAAAAATACAATCATGCGAAAGCAAACGACGATGAACGCGGCAGAGAGCGATGATACACGTCCACACGCCAGCAGGCCGAAAGCAAAAGTGATTTGTTTACCTCCCAGTCGCGCGCTGCGCGCCTGTCGGACAAGCAGTTAACTACCGAACCCCTTGTTCGAAAGCTTACGACCTATCCAGCTGCCGCTAGTACCTTCCCTATTGTAAAAGGACCCGAAGGTTTGTATGCCGTGTCGGAACAAACAATATTTTCAGAGTTCGATTATCAACCATTGGACAATCACTTGCACTTACTGATTAAAACAATAACTGAATAATATTTGCAAGTGAGATATAATTATGCTGGTAGGCAGATTACTGCTAAACTTTAATCGCAGGTCGCAGGAAAGAGTCGCCATATATATACTGAGTTAATTAATTTTAGCGGTCAATAATTCCCAATAGTAGGCGATAACAAACAGTAAGGACTAAGGAATTAGCAGGCATAAAGAGAATAGCTTTAAATTTGTGCCAGTAATAGGTTATATGTATATAAGATTATGAAAAATTTGTATTGTATTTCTGAGTAATAAAGTAAGGTATTATGTATGATGAAATAATTAACTGTGTTCTTAAAAGAATGATAAATGTCTACACTTTTTTCGCCTCCATTTATGCCATGAAAAGACGCATTATGAAAATAAAAGATGGGAAAAGTAACTGAAGCGTTTCTATTAATCCTTATGGTGTGGTCTCTCTTTTGCCAGTCATAGGCGTGGCTGCCACGCAGTAAACTGGCTTCACTTTACTGAACGGTCTGACCCATGCGGGGCGTCTCCTCCCATTATTCCTCCAAGATACAAACAAGCAGAAAGAAGAGAAGAACCTCCCGTTTGGCCGCTGGACCGGAGCCCAACATTCGTGTTTCACCTCGACCGACACCTGAGAAGAGATGCCACGTAATAATTCACAATCTACGCTCATTGGTGACGCTGGATGCCATAGTGGAGAGAGTCAAGTTTCTCACTGGCTCTGACCCACTCATCTCTCACGAACTCCCATGCAGGATTAAACATAAAGTGGCTTACAGGATTACCTGCCTATTTCAACACCTCGACGTTCTTAAAGGCGAGAATTTCGGTCCTAATATATTAGTTTCAAGATACAAACTAATCCGGGATCAACCACCCCCAGGGGAACTTACTGACACTCCAACCAGGGTCATTTCCACCGCAAGTGCCAGTCACCCCCCACGGCGAGTGACTGCCCACTCCCCCTGGCTAAACCCCCATCCACCCAAATGATCAGCGCATTCATCTCCCATCTTCGTGAGTAGCCATGGATACATTAAACATAATCTCTTGGAATATCTTTGGCCTCAAGCGGAACATTCCTCTTCTAAACATGTTCTGCAAAAACTTCAAAGGCATTATTGCACTGCAAGAAACGCTCCTCTGGCCACATGACCTTGCCATATGCGATTCCATTCATGAAGACTACAGAACCTTCTCGACTTCATCGATGCAAGTTACAGATCAAATCCTAGCCGGTCGCCCGAAAGGAGGCCTTTCTTTCCTGTGGCACAAATCGTTAGACAATACAATAAAGGTGATGACCTACAGGAGTGACAGATTGCTGGGGCTTCAAGTGACAGTAGGGAACTCGATTATCCTAATTATTAATGTTTATATGCCATGGGAAAATAACAATAATTTTGATCATTACTGCATGATCCTAGGGGTTAATTACAGTATTATTCATGATTCTCCTGCTGATCATATTTGTATAATCGGGGACCTTAATTCTCACCCCACAAAATTTTTCAATTTTATAATGAACTTACTCGCTTCTGTCAAAATCATGCTCTCCAAATTAGCGATGTAATGCTCCTCCCTCCCTCCTCTTATTCATGTGCATATAGAGCGGACGCTATTTACAAATTCCTGGCTGGACCACATGCATCACATCTCCACAACTTCATGATTCCTATTATGACACTGGCAATATTCGCTATGATCTTGCAACGTGCTACATCACATCCCATTACAGGTGTCATTCATGTACCCCCAACCCTCCCTACCGTGAACACGCCTAACTGATCGACCACCAGCGGTAAACTGGGGATTTTAAAAAACCCAGAAAACCAGAGACCTTTTAGGGCGACCACGGAAACCAGGTTGCGGTCAATAGTTCAACCGGCAGATGCCTTACTTTGTACTAACACAAATTGTAGAAATGACCACCACAAGAGGGATCTGAATGAATTCTATTCGAACATAATCTCCGCTTTGCTTGCTTCGGGCAGGACTGCCTACAGATTTCGTCAAGGTTAATTCTCGTAATATACCTGGATGGAATGACTTGGTTAAAGATCTGTATACATACTCACGAGAAATGTTTTACTGTGGAGGCAAAATGGTAGCCCCAGGGAAGGCACACTGCATTGCAATGAGAACAGGCGAGAGCGCAGTTCAAACTTGCTCTTAAGCACTGCAGGTTAAATGAAAAATAACTAAGAGCCGATGCAATGTCTAGAAACTTAGAAACTGGTGATTATCCTCGTCTTTGGAAAGATATCCAGTCTTTCAAATCCCAAAACTAAAAAGCTATCACAGAGAGTAGGGAAGCAGTCGGAGACGAAGCTATTGCAAGTATGTGGGGCGATCACTTCAACAATATCCTGAATTGCATAAAAATGATCAAGATTCCCGAAGGGATGTAGATAACTCCTTACTGACAACATTCAATTTCATTTGCAGACCGTATTACGCCAGGTAACATCAGCGATGCCATAAACAGCCTACCTAATAATAAATCGCCCTGGCTGTGATGGTCTTCCTGCAGAGGCCTTCAAACTCTGCCATCCGATAATTTACATTTTGCTAGCTGCCCTATTCAATGCGTGCATAATTCACGGTTTCTTCCAGACTCCCTACTCTAGTTTCACTTGATACCATTAATCAAAAACAGCTAAAGGATGCAGCTGACCCTGGAAACTACCGGCCGATTGCAATCACAACGATCGCATCGAAGATACTTGAGTCTGTTCTTCTAGTTAGACTTCTCCCCTTTCTACACACCACTGACAACCAGTTCGGGTTTAAAGCAAACCACTCAACCGACAGCCTGCATCTACATACTGAAAGAATTGCTTAATTACTACCTATCATCAGCCTCTCCTATTTTCCTTTGTTTTTTTGTAGATGTGAGAAAAGCATTTGACAGAGTAAACTACCTGAAGCTCTTCCTGAAGCTGCATAAAAGGGGCACACCCCTGTACCTAATTGGCATTTTACATTGCTGGTTCTCCACACAGGCAATTCTGTGTCAAATGGGGTAACGTGTTATCTTACACCTTCGGCTCCCTAAACGGGCTCCGGCAAGGGGGCATTCTCTCTCCTTACCTGTTTAATACGTACACAGATGACTTGAATGTCAAACTGAACTCGCTCCCATCGGATGCACCGTCAATGAAACAACTATAAACAACCTCTGTTACGCCAACGATATGGTTCTGATTTCCCCATCAGTGCAAGGTCTCCAACGACTCATCGACACCTGCCGCCAATATGCAGAGGAATTTGATATAATCTACAACGAAAACCAAGACCCATTGGCATGTCGCTGCTCCCGAGATCGCTTAAGCATATTGCAGAACCTCAAATTTTCCTCGGAAACCATCGGCTGGAATTTGTGCACGAATTTCCGTATTTGGGTCACATTATCAACCGACGACCTAAAAGATACGGCAGACATTGAACAGAGTGGCGTCGTAAACTATGTGCAGCTGGCAACATGATTGCAAGGAGGTTTGCCTTCTGTCACCGAGACGTGAAACTGCTGCTATTCCGCTCGTACTGCTACAGTATCTATGGGTGTTCCCTCTGGACGAACTATACCCGAGAGACCAAGAGACGCATCACTGTTGTGCACAATGACATTCTGAGACGCCTCACAAATACTCCCCGCTACCACTCCGCCACACAGATGTTCATTGAAAACCACCTGGACAATTTAAAAATCATTGTTAGGCGAACAATGTCCAGTCTGGTAACCCGAGTGAGAAACAGCAGCAACTCGCTCATACAAAGCATCTTAAGGAGTGAAGCAAGAAGAAGATCTAAATTGTGGGAAAGATGGGAAAATGAGGCCTTTGTCCCCTAAAGGACTTAATCTCTGTATTGGCAAGATGTCATCTGCAGTTTTTGTCATTATTACATTTATTGCTATTTTAATTTTTCATTATTACTGTGATTCCTATCAAGTTAAAAGTTTTATTTACATTTAATTTATGTATTAAGCCCTCTGGACCTGACTACTGTAACCACCTAAGGTCTCTAGTTGAAATTTGAGTTATATAATATGTGCACCAACTGTTATTACTCGCAATGCATATTTTTTTTTTCTCACCAATATTATTACTGTTATTACCAGTATGATGATTACTAGCTTTTATGCTACCTCAGCTATATTATGGATAAGTGCCGATTATTCATTTTCTTTTTCTATTTTATCATATCTCGTGTATCTATATTGTGTATGTTACTGTCTTTATCTTGTATACTCAATGTATATGGCCCCGAGCTGAAATAAAACATATTATTATTTTATTATTATTATACACAATGTGGCATTTTCCAGTTTTCATGTCTGTTGGCTCTCATCCCTCTTGGTTGTGAGTATCTGGTCCACAACATGCACATATTTCTTCATTATTGGATTTCTGTGCAATATGTCCAATCTCTTGCATTTCTCACACTGCATTGGTTTTGTGATACAGGGTCAAACTTGCATGCTCCCTCTATCATGATGCCTTAAGGTAAATTGTGCAATTTGATTAATATTAGCCAAATTTTAGAGAGAGAGAGAGAGAGAGAGAGAGAGAGAGAGAGAGAGAGAGAGAGAGAGAGAGAGAGAGAGAGAGAGAGAGAGAGCTCACCACAGATTTTACAATACAGCAGTCTGCTACTAGTGAGGTGTGAGGCTGCAGGCTAGATTTGGGCCAGCATGTGGCCTTTTCATCAAAACTCATGGTCACAACAGCAATTAATCTTCTAACAAGTGTCTGCTTTGTCCAGTCATACTGTGCTTTCAGCATCACTGTAGTCTTACCAATATGTTAGATAAGAATCATCCAACAACCCCTAATTTGAAGATGGTCAGAATTGCACAGATAATATGTGAGCTTGGGAGATTTGGGATTAACAGCATACCTTTCTTCAATATATTCTATGGACAAGTAACGCATTCCACCCAGTCAGAGCTGAAGCCTGATAAAAGTTGCCATAAAGGGCTAAAGTCTAGGCATATATAGATGCTAATTAGCTATTCATGATCCATTGAAGCCTTAAGAATTATTTTCAACAAATTTCATTTTTATTGCAAATAAAAAGAACTTATTGGAGGCCTATTAGATGTGATCACAAAATTAATTTAGACCTCTACTGAAGTCAGCCAGACACAAAGATTTTACAGAAAACAGAGAAGTATGTACTTTCATTTGGTAGTTCAGTTTTACGTTGGTCAAAAGTACTACTGTCTTGGGTAGACATTGTCCTTTTATATGAACACTCCAATAATATGGCTTTTTACCCAATTTCATTGTTAATAGTATCCTCCAGATATTTCATATTAGAAAAAGTGTCTCTCTCTTTCTCAATAAGAACATTAATCCTACCTAAGATTATAAAAAGTAATTCATAATACTAAGAAGAAGCACCCAAAAAATACCATGAATACAAATATGATATTTTACAAAATTTTTCCACAAACTCAAACAAAAAAATAACCTTCCTCCCTATGAAGTGACTCCAGTCAAACTATGAAAAGAACATGCTAAGAGAACAGATTCATTATACATTGAAGTTTGCATTCCAATGGCCAAAGAGGATTAGCACATTATTCCTTTGTGCAACTCTTTCAAAGATAGTTATAAAAACTAATAAAAATAAGTCAGTGGATGAAAAGCTATATGAATCTACATTTAAGTAAATACACTTTCACAAAGTGAAATTTAAAAGGGAAAAAAGACAAAGCATTAGTCACTAACAGGAAATTACTTGTGACTGAAAATATGTTTCATTTATGAACTGATTTACTAAAAAAAGTAAACCAGGATGAAATATAATGATGAATTACTAGTGAAAAGAATAAATTTAAATGAATGGTCAATGAAAATTGGTTAATTTGCCATGTACACACCAGAGGAATTCTACACAGAACTGTGACAAGCCCTACTGACTCAACAATGATGTATAAGGTGGTTGGGTCTGAACAACAGGTTTCAGGTGGCACATGCATGGACTAATGATCTGCTTAGTAGACATTAAAGTTTTGGAACACTCGAAACTTCGTACAAAGCCTGATTAAGAGTGATGGGATTGTGATGAAACAAACATTAGTAGATAAAAATTCATATGGGCCAAGTAGAAAATAAACCTGCCATAAACAATAATCATGAAATCAAACAACATTACAATTGTTACTAAATTGGGGTTTCCTTTTATAATTAAAGCAGAAACACATATTAAAATCTATAATACTAACTTGTTTCTCATAAGTTATTTCAGCATTCTCCAGAGTTTTTTCATCATTAAAAGCATGTTCCAGATCTTGTAATTCCGATGGTTCTTTGGATGACAATGTTAATGATCTTGGGTTGAATAGCTTCTTTCCTTTCTTAGGTGATACCATACGCTTTGGGGGGGAAGGAGTAGTGGGGACTCGTGTTGGCATAGGTCGAGGGTTAGCCCTCACAGATGGTAATAACGAAGGTGCTGGTAAGCTGAAATAGAAGTTGTAATTCATAACAGTGCATTTTGTAAAATCAGCATGTTTCTAAACATTACCTGTACTTTATTATCCTAATTAAAAATTGGAAAAGAAAGAGTAAAAGTATAAATGAGCATTCCTAAAATTTTTGACAGATGACAGCTGCTGAATATCAAGGATTAAGAATGCATAGGATAACATCACTGGAATAAAAAAAAAATCACTATACTGAATAACCACATGGTTCAAGTCTCAGGTCAGACTAAATTTTCACAAATCCATGCTTAAGGTTAAAATAGAATCTCTATCTTCCATAAAGATTTACATATGGGTTTTCAACATCACTTATTAGTCTGAATACAGTATTTGAATTTCTCCACACTTCATGTTTTGAATGGCTGGTAGTAAGGTAGTATTTGGTAACTTTACAAGTGTGGAGGCAGATACTGTCTCACACCAGTGTCTGCTGGTTCTTCCCACCAGTTCCTCTGCTTCTACACATTTCTCTCATGTCTGCCCAGATATTTTCCACCATGTTACCCAGTCCAACTTCTACGTTCCCCCTTTCTAGCCATCTCTCTCTCAGCCCTCCTAAACTGCTACTCCTTTTCTCCTTCAAGTTACCACCCCCTAGATGCTGACCCCTTGGCGTGGGTAGGGGGCTTAGGGACCAGCAGCTGGGCTCTGATGGCTGGTAGGATTGCTCTCTCACTGGTCCTTGGGGCCCTGCTGCTGATCCAACTAAATTAGAACTTTTCCTTCTTTCTGCAATTTTTTCATTCTTACTACATCCTTCTCCTTCATATATTTTTTACTAGCATTTCGGTTTAATTATGAGGATTTTTCCTACTTTTGTTAAATTTTACTGCTCAGGTGCTCAGTTGAGTCTGACAAGGGATCGTGTTTTGGAAGGGGTTTGCATTCGAAGCTAATTGTGGGAGTTGTGGTGGTTGAGTCGCCACCCGATATGGTTTGGACCTAAGAGATGTTGATGGGATTTTCCTATTACCATCTTGAGGGCGGAACCATCTCCAGGGATCAGCCCATCGGAATCCAGGGGGGGGTGGTGTTTGGGGATGGGACTCCTGGCTTCTGTCCGGAAGCCCACCAATACGTCTGAAGTGGGGAGTCGGTCCCCATTAGTGGGGTCAGAACTCCCAGCAGGCGGATTGGCTTATACCTGGGCCACTGCAAGCATATTGATGCTATCCCGAAAGGGTAGGGTATGGGGTGGACTATTGGGAATCAACTCTCACTTGTGCCATTGGTGGAGAATGTGAATACCTGACTGATCCACGATACTTTCTTGATAAAACCAAGCAGCTTTGGGTGTGTAGGTGAGCCGGTTTGTGTGAGGTGGTCTGGTGTGTGCGTGCTTAGTATCCTGGGATCGCTTTGTGGGCTTGTATAGTTTGTTGGGGTGGGGAGTTTGGGCATTAGAGGTTGCCTTGGTTTCCCTTTCTGATGTGCTGTTGGGGTCTCGGCGGGGCTCTTGGATTTTGGGTGCGCACTTTTTGGACTTCTGAATATGAACCGGCATTATTTTATGGATTTGGACCACAGTATTCCCTCCCCTGGATCCGACGACTTACTGGCACTGGCAACGACTTCTGGCTTGAAGATGGATATGAGGTCGGCTATCAGACAGAACCAAACACTGAGACACCAGGGTGTTAGTAAATCTGGTGGATTTGATCCTAATAATAGAGTCCTTCATTGCACTAATATAAACTTGTCATTAGATTATGAGTTTGTACAGTGTAATGAAACAATTTGGTAAAGTGGAGAGAATTAAATTAGTTCTGGAAAAAGACAAGCAGTCATTTTCTGCAAATGTTAAATTTTCCACACCCTTGGAAGCTAGTGAGGCACAACAGACTCAATGGCCACATTCTTAATGATTCGGTTCTTAGCACGAAAGTGTTTTCAGTGAAAAATTTAAATGATGAGCCATTTGATTTTATCCCTAAGAACGAAGAACATGGACCAGCCCCATGTACCAGAGCGCTTCCTACCCCTATATGGCATGTTGCTAGCTACAAGGAGGAAAATTTTTTTATAAAGGCTGCTGAATGTATCGAGAGCAAGGTAGGTTCCATTCCCATTGGAAACTTGAAGCGTTATGGAAAGAACTTGCTAATAAAAGCTGGTAATGAAACCCAAGCAATTTTGCTATCAAATTTTAAGCCTCCTGAAACTGGAAATATCGAATGTATTGCAACGCATAGATTCTTTAACACACTGAAAGGGGTAATATACTCAAAAGACCTGCATGTTTTTGAAGAGGAGGAGATTCTCCATCGATGTCCTCCTTGTGTATCTCATGTAAAAAAACTTGGAGGGGATGCAGCTATCCTTTTAACCTTCTCCTCCAGTTACCTACCTGATATTATCATTGTTGGCCATGAGAGGATGCAGGTTAAAAGATATAAAAGAAATCCTAAACAGTGTCGCAAATGTTTTGAATATGGCCACATTCAAAACTCTTGTGAAAACAACAAAAGATGTTCTGTGTGCTCTGCGGAGCATGATAATTTTGACGAGTGTATAGCAGCCCAATACTGTTTTCAATGTAAGGGTGACTCTCCAAATTCTAGGACTTGCCTCAGATACAGATTTGAAGAAGATGTATTGGCAGTGGCTGACAATGAACATGTCAGCATTAGTGAAGCAAAGCGTGTGGTAATGGGGGCAAACAAGTGCCAACTCAACCTATGCTTCAGTAATAAAACTTATGAAAAGTTCCAGCAATGTAAGGCAACTAATAACTGCATCTGATAATAGGCATCACTTACCTGCTCCTCCACGGACTGTAAATAATGAAAATCCCCAATCTGTCAAGAAATTTTCATCTGCTAGTGCCTTGGACTCCAACACCAAAAGTTGTACTTCAAGAAGTACAGAAAACTCACCTACCAAAGTCAATACAAAGGTGACTAATATGATAGCTGCAGGCTCACCTCCCCAAAAAAGGGAGCCAAAATCAATTAACAATTCAGGAAGCTGTTCCAAAAACACTTCCAACAAGAATAAGCCAAGTTACCAATCCCAATTAGATAGAGCTACTTCAGAGCCATCAATTGTCACAGCCACAAATAAAAATGAAAACAAAACTATAATTACAACCACCAAGAAGCGCACAAGGAATACATCCCCAAATAATGATGGCTTTAAAATAAAAACCTCAAATGGGTTCAGTCTTTTGGAAGAGATCTCTCCACCTAGAAAGGTGGTTCCAAAAGCAGTTTCAGCCCAAAAACATATGAGTTCTGATCAGTCTTGCCGCCCTAAGACAAAGGACATGCCTTGTGATTCGCAGAATCACAGTAGAAATTCTGATCAGAATCAATACCAAAAATATGATCAGCCAAAAACTCTAAATTCCAATTCAAATGAAAAGGGATTAAAGAAACACTTATAAAGGAGAACTTTTCCTCTCCACACTAGGAACAGTACTTCCCCTCTAAGGAGTGGGAAGTAGCACTTTTTACCACCTTATCATTCATGTTCAATATCCTTCAGTGGAACTGTAAAGGTCTCAGAGCCCGTGCAAAGACCTTAAAGTCTTAATTCATGAATTCAATCCAGGGATTATATGCCTGCAGGAGACAATGTTAGGTAACTCTCCTTATAATCCTGGACTAAATTATTCAATATTTAACTCCTCTCCCCCAAGTTGTGGTCGAGCCCATGGAGGTGCTGCAATTATTGTTAATAAAGCTCTGCAGCACTCCATAATACAATTAAATACAACTCTACAGGCTGTTGCTATTTCAGTCATCTTGGAAAAGAAGATAATAGTCTGCTCCTTATACCTTCCACCAAATCTTGTTTTTAACAGTGAAGATATTCAGTCCTTAATTAACCAACTTCCAGCTCCTTTACTTCTCCTCAGTGATTTTAATGCCCGCAACCCCCTTTGGAGAAGTCGGTTTCTAGACAGTAAAGGGAAATTAATTGAAGATGTTATTGATAGGAATGATGCTATCCTATATAATAATAATGGGTCAATGACTTTCCACAGCATTCATGATCATCATTTCTCTGCACTGGACCTTAGTATCTCTTCAACAAGTATCCACCTTGATTTTAGTTGGTGTGTTAACGAGAATTTAAATGGGAGTGATCATTACCCGATCCATTTGAAATATGCTGTGAATGGTCCATCTGAAGTTTTACCGAAGTGGAAGGTAGAGGAGGCAGATTGGGATAAATTTAGTAAGGGCGTCATACTAGATAGGGAGTTTGAGTCATTTCATTCTCATCTAGATGCTTATGATTACTTTATTGAATCTACTCTGAAGAGTGCTGAAGGCTCGATTCCCAAAATAAAAGGTAAACCTCGTAGACCTGCAGTTCCCTGGTGGAATAAGACTTGTGGTATTCTGAGGAAAGTTACTAGGAAGTGCTACAGACGTTACAAAACTAGTGGTTCTCCTCAGTCTAAATTAATCTACAAACATGCTTTAGCCAAGCAACGGCGCTTTTATAAGAGAGCCAAAAGAGAAAGTTGGCTTTACTATATTAATGGAATAAACTCAAAGACTCCACTGAAAGTGGTGTGGCACAAAATAAGGAAACTGAGTGGGAAATTTGTTGCATCACCATTACCCTCATTAAAAATAAATGACACTCTGATCACAGAGCCCACTGAGGTTGCCAATGAGCTAGGACAACACTTTTCTGAAGTTTCAAGCGCCAAGAATTATTCTCGAGAATTTCAAAAAATTAGGAATTCTGAAATGATTCTGGAATTCAATTCAGGAAAATCTGAACCATACAACTACAGGTTTTCCTTGAGAGAATTACGGGAGGCGCTCTCCTCTAGTGAATCCACAACTCCAGGTGAGGATACAATTATATATGAAATGCTTAAACACCTCCCAACGACTGGAAAATATCCATAGTTGTTCCAGTTAAAAAGCCTAATAAAGATGCTTCCCTAGCCACCAGCTATAGTCCAATAGCTCTAACCAGCTGTGTGTGTAAGCTGATGGAGAAAATGATAAATACTAGACTAGTTTGGCACTTAGAAACTAAAGGATTAATATCACCATTTCAATTTGGTTTCAGGAAAAACCGCTCCACCCTTGATCCGTTGCTGAGGCTGACAAACCAAATCCAGCAAGGATTTGCCAAACAATGTCAGACCATCGGAGTATTTTTTTACCTTGAAAAAGCATGACACTGCCTGGAGAATTGGCATCATGAAAAAATTGCACAATATGGGCATATGTGGAAGAATGATCAGATTTATATATTCCTTTTTAACGGACAGATTTTTTAAGGTAAAAGTGGGAAACTCTTTCTCCCAACCTTTTGTGCAGGAGGAAGGAGTTCCCCAAGGAAGCATTTTAAGTGTAACACTCTTTTCAGTGGCAATAAATAGTGTGGTTGAAAAAATCTTGCCTCCTGTTAAATGCTCACTTTTTGTTGATGACCTTGCAATATACTGCACAGGATATGATTCATTGTCAGTATGTAAACATCTGCAAAGGTCTATTAACGCAATTACTAAGTGGGCTGATGAGAATGGTTTTAAATTCTTCTCTTCCAAAACAGTTGCAGTAAGATTTACCAGATGCTGGCGTGTGGAAGGAGTTCCCACACTTAGTTTAAAAGGATTTATCATTCCTTATGAAAGTGAAGTAAAATTTCTGGGGATGATTAATGACCACAAATTAACATGGGCCAGCCACATAAATGCCCTAAAGATTAATGTGAAAAAATCTTTGAATATTTTAAGGGTTGTTTCTGGTTTTAGTTGGGGGCTGATAAAAAATCCCTTTTGAGGCTATATGACTCACTGTGTCGCTCCAAGCTAGACTATGGCTGTCAGATCTATTCCTCAGCTTGTAAAACCAAGCTAAAGGAATTGGATGTTGTACAGAACATGGGGTTGAGAATATGCTCAGGGGCTTTTAGAACTTCTCCTGTTGAAAGCATGTATGTCGACACAGATCATCTTCCCCTTGATCTAAGAAGGCAAGAGCTAGGGTTGCGGTACATGGCTTGAATGAAAAGTGTTCCCAAAAATCCCTCCTTTCAAGTACTTAAGGAAACAAGACTCGCGGAATTTCTGTGGTACAAGAGCTTCTAAACCATTCCAAATTTGACTGAATTGAGGATGTTAGGGATAACCATCTCAAATCCCAGAAAGTACTGGAGGTAAAACATCCCGTAAATCCTCCATGGCTTACTCCTGAAGCATTAGTATGCAAGAAACCATATAAGAAGAAGGATTGTACTGAAGAAGAGATTAGGGGAAAATTCTTAGAACAAGACGTTACCCGTGCCAATTATGTGAAGATTTATACAGATGGATCAAAGTCGGATAGTGGTGTTGGATGTGCGGTTATCCTTGGTGATACAGCATATACAGCTAAATTACCCGACTTTGAATCAATATTTACTGCCGAATTAATAGCCGTAGCCTCTGCCTTTGATTTAGTTCTTCAAAGTAGTGACACTAATTTTGTCATATACTCAGATTCTAAAAGCACTTTAGAAGCTATCAAAAGATTTAATAGCTTTCATCCGTTAATCCAGAAACTTCAGGAGTCACTTTTTCGTATATATTGTCTGCGTAAGTCAGTCTCTTTCTGTTGGGTTCCTTCTCACGTGAGGATTCACGGAAACGAGACTGCAGACAGGGAAGCAAAAGCTGCTAGCGCTTTGCCAGAAACAACCTTCAGGAAAGTGCCTCATACAGACCTAAAAGGTCCTATTAGGTCTTATGTATTAAGTAAATGGCAAGAAAGGTGGACTTCTATCTCCTCTTCTTGCCAATAACAGTAAGTATAGAAGTATTAGGAAAAATATACAGCCGTGGCCTTCGTCATTCCAGCTTGACAGACAAGCTGAGGTTATTTTAACGAGGTTAAGGATTGGGCACACTTATTACTTCAGTTTATTTTAGAAGGAAGCAGCCCACCAGTGTGTGCTTACTGTGACAAGATACTAACAGTGGAGCACATTCTGATGGTTTGCCCCAGATATTTTAACCAAAGGGAAAGATATTTCCAGGGTAAATCCCTCTCAAATATCTTGGGAGATGAAGCAGACATTTCTGCTCTCATCTCCTTTTTAAAGTGTATAGAAATTTTTAATAATATTTAGATAAATTTTTATATATCATATACAGATTTTTAAAGACATTAAACTATTTTTAATATATATTAATCCATTCATTAAAATTCATATTTTTAATTTATTTATTAGTCGCATCTAATTTTAAAAATAATTTCCTTCACTAATTCATTAATTCATCTACCATAATTCAACTGATTTAACCTTCATTACGGCGCTGAATGGCCTTCTTGGCCCCAGTGCCTGGGCTTTAGCCCTAAATATCATACAACCATCCATCCTTCAAGTTACCAAATCTTAATTCTAGATCTCCTCTTTCTCTTTTTTGGGTTTCCTCCATCTCATTTTCAAATCCATCACCATCAACTTATGTTGTTTTGTTTAGCACATGCCTCTCCAAAGATCACTTTGCAGTTTGTCACGTTGTAAGAATAAACCATGTCTGATGTTACAATGCAATGAAATTATTTTTTTATTTCTGCATTGGTGAAATATGGGTGTTATTCATTTACAACATGTAGTATAAAGTACACGTTAAATTTTATGTTTTTTAATGAAACATACTTCATGTTTTGAAGTGAAACCATTTGCGTTCTGATGTAACAAGACACAAGATGGCAGTGGAGGGAGGGGGAAAAATGTATACAAAATAGATGAATCAGCTAGACTTTTGGTGTGCTAGTGGTCTTAAACTGGATTATACTGGAAAAGGAATGTTAGTGGGTAGATTGAATAATTGTAGCATATTGGATAAGTTAAGCCAGGAAAATATTCAGTCATACCTTTAAAAATAACCATTTTCCTTGTCACTGACCATGCTTCAGCAACAATAGATTGATTCAGGTCTTAAATTCATTTTAAATCTACTCTACACTAATGAGTGGCTATATTTACCTGTATTCTAGCTCTCTCTCTCTCCATTTCATCCAAACTGTAGCTACTCTTTATGCTCTTTTAACTCTTGCTTCATGGTACAGTGTCCCCACAAGGTAGCAGAAATGCTCTACTTCTCAGATCTGTACATCTATCACATATGCTCTTGCAATACTTTTCAGGCATCAAACAGCCTCTTACTGAACATTTTACAACTGCTGAGCATCTCCTATGGACCATGTATTGACATTGGGTACACAGTACAGAGTTCACCACACCTTCCTGACAACCACAGCATAGCCACTTCCAAGCTTGCAATTTTTCCTTGCATCCTTTCTCATACTCATTAGTTTTGTTCTGCTTACTTTGGTAAGGGGCCAAATTTCTGCAGTCCTTTATAACTTATTTGCCAACCATGATCAATTTTTCTCAGCCTTCCTCAAGTATCTTGTGTATTTTCTTAGCAAGCTCAAGTAGTCATATTCCTCAGTAATGTCCACATTGGAAACCATTCCTTTTTCCTTTGTATACCATTATTGTAAAACGTTTACAACTTTTTTGGCCTCTCAACACTTATAAAATTTCCATACATCCTAATACTAATCTGCTTTAAAGTCATTTATTACTATGGATGGTCCTAGGGAATTCCACTTTCCATCTTCCAGGCCTTTATACTGTACCTCTTAAAACTATTCTATTGGTCTCTCTTATTCTGAACTCCTACACTTCTGTGTCACTTTCTTCATTCAGATGGTTGTTAAAGCACTACCTTCATCACTCCGATACTACATGTTTTTTTAGCATATATTCTAAGAACTGGTTAGTAAGGCAAAACGAAGACTTACTTTTCTGTAACTGAAGAACTCTGAATGAATTTATCAAGCTGCTCTTCTATGACACGTCCCACATTCTTCTTCTCAAAAAGGACGTCTCGTTGCTTGAGAGAAATATCACCATTCTTTGCTGCCAACCTAAGAGAAAATATAGAAATTAGCCTTACAAAATTTATCTCATATATTAGCTTGAATTATTCAATATTTTAAACAGCCACTGTCATGGATATTGCAATTAACCTCCTTCCTTTGCATGTTACAGGATTATTTCTATGAAGGACAAAATAATGTTTTTTTTTTTTTAAGTATAAGTAGAGGATAAGCTTGAAGATGACAGAGGTATATACTATGTGCAAGAGGCTAAGAGGCAGGTGACAAGGGCAAATAGGACAATTCAGGAAAAATGGAAGAAAATCAAGTTTCTTAGTTTAACCAGACCAGCGGTGATTAACAGCTCTCTTAGGGATGGCTCGAAGGATTAAATTATTTACATGGTTAGGAACCAATTGGTTACTTGGCAAAGGGATCTACAGCTTATTGTGGGATCTGAACCACATTATATAGATAAATTCCTCACTGGACACAGCAGGAAGCAAACTCAGGCTATCAGATTGATGGGCAAGTGTGCAACCTACTCATCCACTGAGGAACTAAAGGAAAACTTGAAAAATGGAATCAAAACACAACACAGAAGAGAAGAAAGAAAATATTTGTCCGAAAGGAAACAAAGAGTTTGAACCCCTGCTTCCTTCATCGTGATAGGTTGTGCTGACATTGAGCACACACACACACACACACACAAAGCAATTTTGCTCTCGACTGGAACAAAGATTTGAGAATTTAGGCGAAGCACTGTTAGTGGGTGGCTCTCTCCTGGGGCGGGAGTGGGTGAGTGGGCGGATGAAGAGTAGGTTTCTGGGTGGATGGAAGTTCAGGGCAGCGCTATTATTGTCCTGCTCACACACTACTTAGCAGTAAACCAGTTTTTATAGAACCCCCCCCCCCCCGTGTCTATCTCGCTTTGTGTCACAGTACGTGTGTGAGAGTTGGTTGTGTGAATGTGATTATTGCTGCATATTTTATCAGTTTCCATGTGAAAGAAAATATTTGGAGCACCAAGGTTGAGGGGAAAGATGGAGGATATAAAATCAGCAAACTTCATAAAAACAAATTAGAGAGTTTAGCTTAATAGAAAGAAATGAAATTATGTTATGTTAATAACACTGATATTATGGCTAATGTGGCACACTGTCAATGTATCTAAGGTGCACAGGTGTCTTTTACTTATCAGTCATTCCCTGTGGTCTCTTTCTACTTAGCTGTCTAACCTTTCTAACTTTACTTTGCACCACCTAAACTTTAAATCCTTTAGTAGAGCTTAATTAGTCTAGAAATGTAACAATGTCAATTTATAAATGTCTAATGTCATTCAAAACATTCTTTCTTTTTTTATTAACTTTAAAAAATATATAAACTCAAATTGACTGAATTTCATTCACTTTCCTTTGGGGAAATAATTTTTTATGTATCAAAATATAACTTTTAGAAAAAATACAAGTCCAAATGACAGGTATAAAAAAATTTAATTTAATAAAATAAAAATAAAATGATTTCCCCAATTTAACAATTAACAAAAATTGGATCTACTCCTGAAGTCTACTCCTAAAGTCATTATAAGAGGCTTTTTTAGTGTATCACTTTACATACAGCATTATTAGGCTTGTAATCAAACATTTTTTGGGTGTGAAATTATTTATTTACATATTATGAAATAAACTATGATAGCTATTACTTAATTTAATTTAAAACTAGAGTCATGACTTTTGATGGGGCTACAAAAGTCAATGAAATAGTCTATAAACCTAATAAAGAATAGGTTTATCTAAACAAACTGTCACAGAATAGTTAATCAAAACCCTATTTATTTAGGCTTTATGATTTTTGGGTACCCCTTTAAGAGACAATAGAATTATTTTGAACATATGATCTGGACTTGCCCTTGCCAACTCCCCATCTGCTGTTGGACTTCTGGCAGCAACATCAACCCTTGATGATAATACTCAGTTAATCATAAATACACTACAGTACAGTTTATCAAATACGAAGATGAAAAATCTGGTTTTCAAAAGAAAGCAGACTGTGCACAGATCAAATACTGTATTTGTGTTGGGACGTGTAGCAGTGTATGGAACCTATACATCCCTTTCCCATGGGCTTGTTGATTATGAATGAAGCCTTTGACAATACCTGCAGACCAATAGCAGGTCTTATGGTATTTCCACCGTGTAAAGCTAACAAATAATTTACGTATATATAAAGTGGGTGCAAAGTTAATGTTGACAGTCTTGGTAAGTGAGTTTGTAGTGAATATTGTAGTGGTGCTACAAGAAATTGTAACCTTTGTTGTATACCCTTTTCATGTATATTTTAATGAAATGGAAAACAAAAGTTTAGACTGGAATAATGGCAGAAAGCTGAAATGTAAAATAAGTATATGATGCTGTATTTATTAGCAAAACACAAAGTTTACAAACTTTCCTTAATAGATAATCAGGAAGAAAAAACTGGAATATTGACAAATTATGAACAAAAGGATGAAATAACAGATGACAAAAAGATTAAGGCAGTTGTCTTCCAATTAGTTAGGACCAACAACACCCAACACCATTTCTCTGACTTGAAATTGATAATTTTAAAGATTAAAGGCTGAACAAGACTGGGAAATATAAAAAGACAAAGTGCATGCATCATTAAGATTATACATTAGTACAATCGGTTTGTTCATACGCAAACAAACCTACGGTCTTAACAACAGGATAATTTTCTAGCGCCTAGCTAGATCCAGTTAAAATGCAGATGAAAAGCAAGGAATCTTGTGAGATCAGGCAACGCGTGTATACGTATCTGGTGAAAACTGGTCAAAGACATTGCACCCACGCCACAGCATTCAGTCTTTTTCTTAACCGCCTGGATGAGTTTCGGTTGCCCTCTCTCGGCCTTTTACCCAGTTCATTGCCCGTTTTCACTTGTGTTTAAGTGTGTGTGTGCTTATACTATGGCTTCTTCTGCTTCTTCTCGGCCTCGCCAACATATGTGCCTTATTGGGGCACGTCCAGTCGGTCTTGCATAAGGTAAACGATTCTGTGTCAGATCGGGACTGGTCTCTTCGGTCAAGGGGTTCTTCCAAGTTGCTTCCTTCTCTACTCATGAGGCATGGGAAGTATTATGCTACAAATTCTGTCTGCTTGTTGTCTCGTCATCTTAACCCGGACGTTATGCGTCTGAAGCCAGGGTTGACTTTGGAGCAGGTGAGGTCGGTGGCGCCGTCCTTGTCTCCGCAGGATGCCTAAGCTTTGAAGTCTACGGCAGCCTCCATGTTCAGACTGTCATGGTTGGACTTCTGGTTGACAGTCATTGCTAAGATTACATCTGACAGGTTCCAAAACGGGTTGGTGAGTGCTTCTTCTCTTGCCAGTTTGTTGCAGTCTGGGGGCAAGGTGTTCACGTATCTAGCACACCTCAGCATCAATTTGTGGGCTAATCTTCTTCTGATCAGAAGAGACGCGGCTTTGTCCAGGATAGCAAGATCGGTTGACCCTGAGTCCTTGTTGGAATGGGGATCTTTTAGAATCTCAGTTCCTGTTCCCTCGGACTGAGCTGGAAGACATGATAGACCGACACTGGGTTGACACGAAGGACAGGTTAGCACATCAGGATGTGTCGCAGTCAGAGTCTTGTTCTCGGAGATATCCCACCCCTCCTCCTCCCCCTGCTCAGCAGCAATCACGGAGATTGTCCCCTGGTATGCCGTCTAGGAATTCGGTTTCGGCTGGGCCCTCCCATTCATCCCAGCTTAGGTCAAAAGACCAATGTCCTTTTCAGTCCCGCTCTTACAGGTCAAGAAGGGGCTCCAGAGGCAGAAATAAGGGGGGTCGTCGATAGGTTGGGAGTCTCTCCCTCTCCTTTGTCATGGGTGGGGGGTGCCTGGCGGGCCAGTGGGCCAAGTGGCAGAGTTATGGGGCGGAGAAGTGGGTAGTAGATGTCCTTCGGGTGGGATATCTACTACCATTCGATTTCTCTACCCTGCTCTCGGTCAAACCTCTGCTCAGACGAGTGTATCCCCCCAGATTCTCTGAAGTTCTTGGCTCTCTGGGAGGAAGTGCAGAAAATGTTGGACAAAGGTGCAATACCTGTGATCGATTTATCCACCTTGAATCATTTCATTAGGAAGACAAAGTTCAAGGTGGAGACCCCGCGTTCAGTGTTGGCAGCTGAGAGGGAAAGCGACTTCATACTGTCGATAGATATAAAGAACAGATTCTTCCAGATCCCTATTCATCCGTCGTCTAGGAAGTTCCTTCTCTTTTCTCTCGGTGACAAGGTCTTCGAGTTCAAAGTCCTGTGCTTCGGGTTGACCACAGCCCCTCAGGTGTTCACAAGGGTTTTCTCTCTCGTCTCAACTTGGGCCCATGCTCAGGGGATCCGTTTGCTGAGGTACCTCAACGATTGATTGGTCTAAGCAGGTTCCAGAGAGAGGCTGCTGCAGGACGGAGATGGTCCGCTTTGGTTTTGTTTGGAACTTGGCATCATGGTAAACCAAGAGAAGTCAAATCTCATACCAAGTCAAAGGATCTCTATCTGGGCATGGTCATCAATACGGCAGTCTCAAGTCTTCCCATCAGATCAGAGGTTAGAGAAGTTGCGAGTAGTGGTGCGGGACTTCCTATCACAACAGGATCAGTCAGCTCATCAGTGGGCAGGTTCTTCTGGGAATTTTGTCTTCTCTGGAGAAGCTAGTCCATCATGGGGGACTTCATCTTCGGTCTCTGCAATGGAAACTGAGAGAATTCTGGTTTCTGGTGGGGGACTCGCCCCTAATAAGGGTTCCTCTGTCCCTGGAAGTGAGAGAAGACCTTCGTTGATGGTTGGACGACCAGAATCTCTTGAAGGGCGTTTCTCTGCGTTCTCTTCCGCCGGACTTCCTTCTGTTTTCAGACACCTCCCTCACAAGTTGGGGCACTCATTTAGGCAGCCTCATTATTTCAGGCGTTTGGAGTTTGGAGGACAGACAGCAGCATATCAACGTCTTACAGAGTTAAAGGCAGCATTTCTGGGTCTGAAGGAATTTCAGGAGTAAGTAGAGGGACATTCTGTTGTTCCCATAGACAACACCACGGTGGTTGCTTATGTGAACAAGCAGAGGTGCCTGGTTTCACGTCAACTTCACGCCTTAACAGTTGAGGTTCACCAGTGGGCGGTCAGCAATGCGGTGGAGCTCTCAGCCAAGTATATCCCAAGAAAAAGGAATGTGGTCGCGAACAAGCTGTCGTCGGCATCAGATCCTTGGCACAGAATGGTCTCTTCATCAGGCCATGGCAGACAGGCTCTTCCAGGTCTGGGGGAGACCCGATTCAACAGCAAACTGGCGATATTCTGTTCGGTGATTCCGGATCCTCTGGCATTAGCGAAGGACGCGTTCCAACATCTCTGGGACAACCTGGAGGTGTATGCCTTCCCTCCATGAACAGGTTGATGAATTTGCAGTCTCTCAGGATGACTTTGGTAGCCCGCAGGCGGAATGGCTTCCAGATCAGCTGTCGTTGTTGTCAAAGGTGCCGAGGGAGATTCCCCCCTGGCGGCATCTTCTTTGTCAGCCAACGTAGAAAGATTCCACCAGTCAGTAAAATCCCTGTCTCTTCACTGTTGGAGGCTACCAAGTATCTCCTCCGAGCGAGAAGCTTTTTTCATAGGACAGCAGGACATGTGTCCAGCAATCTCAGAAAGTCTACCTCTGCCGTTTACCAAGGCAAATGGGCGATTTACTGTGATTGGTGTTGTAAATGGGGCCTTTTTTTGTTAGCATAGGGTGTACGAAGAAAGGTGTCCAAGAATACAATCTTTTTGGATACGTGAAGCCATCAGACAGGCGTATTTGACTCCTGATGATTCCACCGCCAAGTCTGTGCAGGCTAGAGCGCATGATGTCAGGGGTATTGGTCCCTTTTGGCTTTCAAGAAGAATTTGGTTATTCATAGAGTTCCGAGCGCTGGTACTTGGTTACACCAGTCCATGTTCACCTCTTTCTATCCTAAAGATGTTGCCAACAGATCTATGAACACGTTTTCCCTAGGTCCTGTGGTGGCTGCCCAACAGATTGTGTTTGTGTAACTCATCATTGGCCTTAACAGGGCACATTTGTATCTTACCTAAGATGATTGTGTGGAAGAGAGAATGAGTGAGTTGGCTGGTCTCTTTTCTTTCTCTTGCTCCTTTCCTTCTTTCTACAGGCAGGTTGAGGAATACACATCATTCGCTGGACCGGTCTGATACAGGTGGGTAAGGTAGTCATACTGATAGTTTGGTTGCTTGATGTACAGATAATCAAACCCTCTATTCAGTAGCATATACTCTGCTCCCTAGCAAGGGGGAGTCAGTAGTAGCAACGAATCCAAGGGCATTGGTTTGTTAACAAACAGTCAAAAGTTTCGCTTTAGTTCCCAAATGCAATAGTTCATCCCATATATCATTGTAGGTAACCCAGAGGCTGAATTGTCTGATATCACTATCTAGCCTCTCAACGGGCATCAGTCCCTCTCCTGTAGATATTTTTTTGGGGGTTGGACTGGTGGATAGGCCCCCAGCCAGTCTATCCTATTGTTAAGACCGAAGGATAGTTCGCGTATGAACAAATGACAAATTTTCTAAGACAATTTATATTTTTCATAGCTACAACCTAAGGCCTTAACATTGTACTGCCCACTTCTAGCTGCCCCTGTCTTCTTAAAGACATCCTGGGTTGTGAAAGACTGAACACGGTGGCGTGGGTGCATGGTGTTTGATCAGTTTCCACCCAATATACATACTTGTTGCCAGATCTCACCAGATTCCTTGCTTTTCACCTGCGTTTTAACTGGATCCAGCGAGGTGCTAGAAAATTATCCTATTGTTAGGACTTCAGGTTTGTAGCTATGAAAAATACAAATTGTCTTAGAAAATTTGTCATATTGCCAAACTACACTAACATGAAAACTGGTAAGACAATGAAACTATAATAGAAAATTTGTTTGATTTGAGAATAAGCTTTAACAATACTACCAGTATTAGAAATAGACAACAGGATAGAGTAGTAAAGAATATCATTGGGAAAATTAAAGAAGTTCCATGCACAGATGGGACGATACTGAAGAGATGGAGATGGCTCAGACATATTCTTTGCAATAACCGTGAGCTGGCAGACCCAGACCTACTTAGATAAAAACTATGAAAATATACCCTTTGAGTCACATAGCATAGGAGTTAATAATGATAAATCATAAATGGAATATATATCCATAATTTTTCAACTGAGAAATTGTACAGTACTCACATGACATTTTTTGATATATTAACAGTAGCAGACGCTCGGGAACGACTGGTGAAAAACTTTTTTCCTACAGCATCTTCTGTCTCATCCTGAGATACCTGTTGAGCAAATCAAGTCAATAAAACAGCTCTTAAAAAATCCTATTACTAAACATATACAATGAACTCTTGTATGGTAGTTTCTTTTCATTCTACTCTCTTACTAAATTTTACAGTAGTTTTATTTATTTATTTATTTATTTTTTACAAACCAACCCATTACTTTAGGTTAGCCTTGTCTATAGTAGTCTAAACCAACTGCAGCTTTGATGGATTAAGAGGAAGGCCAATATATTTAATGTAAAATAATGGGTTTGCATTTGGAAAAATAAAAATTTCCCTTATACACCCATTACTTTATATGGGGATAAGTAGCTACTTAGATAGGGACCTCATTGTGTAATTATTAAGATTAATAACCTGAAGGGATGCAGTACAAAAGGTTCCTGTTGGTCAGAATGGTAATGGATAGAAAATACACCTAGAAGCTAACAAGGAGTCGGATACAGATTATGCAATGTTAGTATGTATGGTCATAGTTGCACAGTACTCCAACCGAGTGAAGAAACAGAATGGCAGAAGAATAATTTACCATTCTTGTAAGAAAGAAGCAGATGCTACATGAAATGGAACATGAACTTTAAGCTGCCACCATACAACCAACTGAACCTGAACAAGTGGTGCCCTTTAAATAAAGCCTAAAAAAAAAAAAATAGAAGGGATTTCCGTGTAGCTGTAACAACGCTAATGATTATATGACCCTACATTATAACCTCTGCCTTTTAGGTTAGATACTTGAGATTCAGAGGTGGAGTAAGTTGACAAAATAAGCTCTTTCATCAAAAAGGATGCAGTAAGATATTTAGTACTACCCTGCAGTTCTGACAGGCCATGGGGCAAGACCCTCCTTGGTAGACAGTTGCATAGGCTGAGCAGGAATAACAAAGTTAGTTATTGTATAGGGGAGAAGGAAAACAGTTTTTGCTTTGGAAACAGGCAAATAAGCAGATCCATTAATTCTACTGTCATCTCCAAAATTCAAGTGTATTGGACATATTTTCTATTCCCTCATTTTTATATGTATTTATCAACTTTTCCTATAACATGTATCTCTCTGCAGGTTAAAATGAAATGGTGTTCCTGTAACTCTGTCGTTCAGGAGACTATTACAATTTACAGTCATTTCAGTACCTTTCCACCCTAATGTGTTAACTGTGATCTGGAAACAATAGGGGATAACACCAACAAAAGAACCTGAGGGGCCACTGCTTCGCTGAAGAGAGCCCTGAGTTTGCCTTGCCATGAAAGTTTAGGATATTTTCTCAATTACAGATAAATTGTTACCAGAAAGTACTCAGCCTTCAAGTTGATTTTTTATATAGTCCCCTCTCAATTAATGCATTTTAACTTGAGCTAGAAAATATTTTTAAATGTTTAAAAAATGAAAAAATTTAAAGCGAATTGGAACCTGAGCATTGTTTTCAAATCACCCACACATCAGCGCTACAGACGACGGCTGTCAACATAAAGACATAGCACGTTATGTATTTATTAATAGTGAAAAATTTTTTTTATTTATTAAAAAATCAAAAGATTTTGTTTATTTATTAATAAAGTGAATAAAAAACAAAAATTAGACACGAAACGAAAATAAGCTTCGTTCCAACATCAGCCTAATTGAGCAATGTCAGGCTGCTGATGGCTACATAAAATTACACACATAATAAATATGCACCTTTTCCATGAATCTTTTAAAAAGTTATACATTATTTCACTGCATCCAATATTGTATGTATTCTCATATTATTCTGTTATAAAATAACATAGCGGTCAATGTTTTGGTTTAGAAATAACCTCATACCGAATACGAGTTTATTTAACCGTATTTGACTCGGTTCTGTGCAAATTTTCTTGCTTCTAGTTAGCATAAACAAAAATCTAGATAATTTACTTGTATAAGACAAGGTCATTTTTGTTATACAACAAGTTTTTAAGTCGAAGTATGGCTGGAATAAGTCTTGTTGTGAACTAATAACTTTTTTCGTTAACAGATTACATTGGGAGCATATTTATTGTGGGGGGGGGGAAAAATCCATTTGCCATTTTCACTTGATTTCATCATAATACGAGCTTTACATTATTTATCTTTCTGTTTTAACTTGATTTTATCGTAATGCAAGCTTTACATTATCTTTTATTGGCATGATACAACAGTAAAATTTGTTGTTTCAATCCCAGTAGTTTTGATTACAATGTTTTTCTCTCGATTTTATCTACAGTTGTGTTTGATGGCATAACATTATGGGAGTTTTAGCCTTGGTGCCGATCCACATTAACAGTCAATAGCAGCTTGAACAGCTTTCTCAGATTCAGCTACAACTTGGTTTAAATTTACCAGCAAATTTCCTTGCTGATCTTTGATCTATAGTAAATAGTTATTACATAAAAATTCAGTCCTATTCTACATAACATCGTTTATAACATAACTGCAGTAATTATTTACTATCGTACAATGGCTGAAATGCAAGCCAAACAGATGTTTCTGTTATCCAATTCAATTGTACTTAGCAAAAAAGTAGTTTCCCAACTCCAGGAACGTAACTTCCCTTATTCCTGTTATTTCATATGGGGAGAATATGTTTAAATAACATGTTTTTAATTAATGCGAGCTCTCCAGGAACATAACCCTCACGTTAATTGAGAGGTGACTGTATTTTATTCAGATAGACAAGCCCACAGGGACCATTGACTTGAAATTCAAGCTTCTAAAGAATATGGTGTTCATTAGGAAGTAAGAGGAGGTATAGGGAAATACAGAGGCCTGATTACAAAATCCTCTGGAAGGCTATTCCACAGTCCAACGGAATGAGGAATAAAGGACCTCTGGAACTGAGATGTTCGACAGCAGGGAACACTGCACATTGTTACTGCTGTTCAGCGAATCTGCTTACTCTGGGCAAGTAAAGGGAATCAGGGATCAATTATAAATGTGAAACATCTCTGCTAAAATACAACTTATGAAAAAGTGACAAACAAGAGACCCTCTGTTGATGGTCCAAGTCATAACTGGTACTATTAGAAAACAGAAACCTACCACCAAGAACCACTCTACATAAGAGATAATTCTCTGGTAGAGTTAAGACATCCACACCAAAGAACAGTATTCTAGTACAGGAAGCACAAATGACCTGAAACCAGTTGCACTGATTTTATCACTTATAAATAGGTGAGGCTTTACAAACAATATATAACTTCTTGCTGGATTTGCTGAAATTTTCATCAGATGTTTCTCGAAAGTAAGATGCGAGTTCAAAAGTCACACCTAAAATAATTAGTTTCAGACTCATTCAGCAAAGTTCAACCTTTTCCCTAAGGCCATTAACCAATCTACCATCATCTGTTAGTAGTGGTGGAATGGAAGACGAGCATGACCCAAAGACATGATGCCAATTTGGTCCACCACAGATGAGGCTGAGTAATTCCTTCAAGTTTCCTCTTCAAGGATTTATTGTAATTTCTCTTGGCTGTATGGTAAATTCTATTCGTGGCTTGGTGAGACTCAACAATAATGGTTTAATTTTTATTTGAGCAATTTGGTCTGTTTGTCATGGTAGGCTTGTCTACATGTATCATCAGACCATGGCTGGTCACTTATCCTAAATTTCATTACCTTTCTTGAGAAATCTTATTAAAATGGCCATCAGCATTTCTTTTAACTTCTTGTAATCAGGATCTCATATAGCTTCAGAAATATTAAGTACCTAACAAGCTTCAGTAATGCTATCCCAATTGGCTCTAGATTTCAGCCAAACCATTTTTCCAACATGTAACTGATATGTCCTTCTCAATGGCACAGTGATCATAAGTGACTATATATTCACAGACCTTGGACTTCACAATAGCTAGAACATCTATGGATATGAGTCTAATCTAATACCAGATATGTCCATGGGTTTCTCAACTAGCTGCACAAATCATTAGATGCTTCTCAAAAGTAAGATGTGAGTAAAATGTTACGCCAAATATAGTTAAAGCATTAGACTCATTTGGCTGTAATAGCATCACCAACGCCTCTTACCACACCAGCACAGCATTGCCATCCAACCTAACAGTTTTCACACCAAGTAAATACAACCAATGAGGGCAAAATTAGACAAATTAAGTTTAAATACAACAACTAAATAATACCAGAGAACAACACAGGAATTATGGTCTACAAAAAATTATAAAAAAATGATTGTGATGATGACGATAGCAAATTTTGAGGGCACACAACAGCAGACGTACAAGAACAAACGTGCATTCTCAAGGAAGGTATACTGCATATTATAGAAGAAGAAGAAGAAGAAGAAGAAGAAGAAGAAAAAGAAGAAGAAAAAGAAGAAGAAGTAGTAGTCTTCTAGGGCATCGGCACTTTGTGCTTTATGTGACATAATTATCGGCAGAGTAATACCCATTGGAAGTAGATTCTCATAAACGTATTCCTTTAAAATTGGTAAGAATCCCGATATTAAGGATAACTGGGGAGCCATAGATATTGCAAAACCCTTTACGTAATTTGATTTAAAAATAATACCAAGAAAATATTGCCCCTCAGTAAACAACATGGCTCGATGTCCAGCACGACTAGGAACTACGAATTATGAGCAGCGTAACTACGTATGATTGTAACTTTCGTAAGTCAAGCACGACTGTAAATTACAAATAATGAGCAGACTGCAAAAATTTTTGGCAGGCAAAAGCACTGTCTGAAACTGACAAAAAACACACATGGCACTTTTTTTTAATATACAGTAACCTCCCCGTTAACACGAGGGTTACGTTCCTGGAGATGTCGTGTTAGCCGAATTCGTGTTAACAGGGAAGTATTTCTCCATAAGAAATAATGGAAATAAGGGGGTTAACGTTCCAGGGCAATGGGAAACTTAATCTATTTTGCCAGAAAAAAAACCACTTTATTTATATATTTTTATATACAGGTAGTCGTCTACTTACGAACTATGCAACTTATGACAGACCGACTTTACGACAGCTACGACAATATAATAATATACAATAATATTTAATTTTATATTTGGCTAAAATACGTCGAGCGCGCGTACGATAGTTTTTCCCGCTACCGTCAGCGCGCTCATCTCCGAGAAATTTATGGAGAGAAGAAAAAACGGACCATTCAAACAAAAATGATATTGTTATGATACAATAAAGTTTTATGCATACTTACCTGGCAGGTATATATATAGCTGTATTTTCTGAAGTCCGACAGAATTTAAAAAACTTCCGACACACGCAGTGGTCGGCCAGGTGGTTAGTACCCATTCCCGCCGCTGGGAGGCGGGTATCAGGAACCATTCCCATTTTCTATTCATAATTTTTATTTCCACTGTCCCCTGAGGGGAGGTGGGTGGGTACTTGAATATATATATATCTGCCAGTTAAGTATGAACAAACTTTATTGTATCATAACAATATCATTTTGCTCATGAACTTACCTGTCAGATATAAGGGATTTTGACGAAGGAAAAATCTATTTCTGGGTGATTGGCTCGTGTCGCCCTATGAAAGGATCCTTAATATCATTCTTTCTAGGTAAAATTAATCTAAAATTACCAGAGAAAAACAAAATTAAGAAAATGTCAGTAAAACTGACTCGCTCACTCTTAAAAAGAAGTGTCGGTATGGTAATAGGGGCGAGTGGGAATCACTACCACGAGACATTCACCAATTAGAACTTCCAATCAGAATCCCCTTAAGAAGAGAGTGATACCAACGAGGCGATGCAGCGCTACTACTACTACTAGAGGACGCCACGGACAGCAGCGCCCCTAGCGGACATCCTTAATCTAAAAACATCTTGTCCTGCATGGGGGGGAAAACAATATAGGGTGGGTTTCATAGGGCGACACGAGCCAATCACCCAGAAATAGATTTTTCCTTCGTCAAATTCCCTTTTCTGGGCTCAGCTCGTGTCGGCCTATGAAAGAGTACCAGAGAAACAGACAAGATGGGAAAAAAGGAACAAATGAAAGGCAGTTGTAAAATGGATATAATATAAGTAAATCAATTACAGCATACAACTAAGTACTTAAACTAACTTATACTAAATAGTAAATTAACAGAACGTTAGTAATTAAAGTACTTAAAAACAGTAATCACAGTAAATTACAATGATGCAGTGTAATATAAACAAAAGGAATTTACTTGAAAATATTTACAAAATATACAAACACATTGTGTCCTACCCTAGCATAAAAATAAGGGTAGGTACACTGAAGTACACCATCAGTACAAGTGTGGATGTCCCTAGCAAAAAAAAAAAAATAAGGGACAATCCACTATATGATTCAGCGGCTAAGGCTAGGATATCCAAGTAGCATGGCGATAGGGTGAGGCATGTTGGATGATGTAGGTAGAAAGGAGACCTGGATCTATACTACGACTACTAAACAGTATCAGGGGAAACAATGTTTCCCGCTGCTACTGCTGAAAATTTTAAAGATTCCAAGGACTTAAGATAATGACGTTTAAAGACTGTCGGGGATTTCCATCCAGTATACTTTTTAAGATCCTCAAAGTTCATATGCTGAAAGTAATTAATTGAGGTGGCTACTCCCCTGATATCATGTGCTTTTGGGAATGAATCAGGATTTGCTTGTTTAATGAAGTAAAGGATTTGTTGCCTAATACCTTTTACTGACAAAGTACCACCTTTTTCTCTCATGAAGAGAGCACCTGAGGATCTTGATGAAGTACGAGATAGAAAGGCTCTAAGAGTTGATACTGGGCAGAGAGAAGGATCCTGGGGAAGTGGGATAACTTTCCAAGGGGCCCACCTTGCAAGAGGATCCTCATTTTGGCTAAAAGCTACGATCCGGAGCAAGTAGAACTTCTCCTGATGGGAGGAATTCCACATGACCCGCATCCCTGGATAGAGCCGACAGTTCTGAAATTCTAGCTCCTGAAGCTAGGCTTAATAAGAATAATGTCTTTCTCAGGAGCATTATGAATGTACAAGACGAGTTGTCAGTATCTGAAGCTAGTTTGAGGACATCATTTAAGAACCATGAGACTGCAGTAGGCCTTTGAGAAGGTCTAAGTCTAGCACAGGCTTTAGGGATAGACGTGAAATAAGATTCAGTCAGATCTATCTGAAAACCTAATTGGAAGATCTTCTTCAAAGCCGATTTATGAGTGGTAATAGTGCTAGCTGCTAAACCTTTTTCAAACAAGGATCTGAAAAAGGATATAGCTAGATTAACTGTCATGGTTGTAGTGTTCGATTCTTTCAGGAAAGATGCTAATTTTTTAACAGCTGAGTCATATTGTCTAATGGTTGACTCTCTCTTATCTGATTCTAGGAAGAGAATATTCTGTGGATCAATATTAGCATCTTTATTAGCCGCAAACTTCATGAAGTCCATAAAGTTAGGTTCTGGAGAATTCCTGAGGAAGCGAACACAGTCCTCATTTGTACTGATTGTGATAGCTTGGGATTGGGGATCCGTTGAGGTCGGAGGCCCAATTCCAGAAGAAGAGGATACCAGTTGCTCTTGGGCCAGTCCGGTGCAATCAGAGCTACTATCCCTTTGAAAGACCTTAGTTTGCTTAGGACTTTCAAGAGAAGATTCACTGGAGGAAAAACATAAATCTTCCTCCACTGATTCCAATCCAGCGACAGGGCGTCCGTGGCATAAGCCAGAGGGTCCAGGTTGGGGGCCACATAGCAAGGGAGCTTGTGGTTCGCTTGTGAGGCGAAGAGATCCACTTGGAGACCTGGGACTCTCAGGCTTATCCACTGGAATGACCCGTCGTCTAGAGACCATTCTGATTCCAGAGGAACTGACCGGGACAGAGCGTCTGCTATCACATTTCTTACCCCTGCCAGGTGAGTGGCAGACAGATGCCATTTGTGTTTGTTTGCTAGGGCAAAGATGGCTATCATGACATGATTCACATGCTTGGATTTGGACCCTCCTCTGTTGATGCAATGAACTACCACTGCACTGTCCAAAACTAGCCTTAGATGAGACTTCTTCGGGGGAAGCAGTCTCTTCAAGGTAAGAAATACTGCCATTGCTTCCAGAACGTTTATGTGAAGCTGGCGAAATTGAACTGACCAAGTCCCCTGAACCTGTTTGAACTGAGAGTATCCCCCCCACCCGGACAGGGAGGCATCCGTGTGAATGGTTAACACTGGAAGGGGATATTGAAGGGTTACCTTCTTGGCCCTCCCTAAAGGGTTCTTTAGACTTTTGACCATGGACGGAGCTGATTGCGGAGGATCTGTGGGATTACTGACAACTTGTCTCGAGATTTGGTGTTTGCTCTCGATCGCCAAATTCGATTTAAATCTTTTAGCCTTGCTTTCAGGAGGATATCTGTTACCGAAGCAAACTGAAGGGACCCTAGGATTCTCTCCTGGTTTCTCCTTGATGTTTGCTTGCATTTGAGAAATTGCCTGACAGATTTTGCTATTTCCTTCCGTTTGGCCACTGGAATTGACAGATTGTGGGAAGACAAATCCCATTGGATTCCCAGCCACTGAAAACGAGACTCCGGGGTAAGTCTGGATTTCGTTTTGTTTATCTGGAACCCCAGATGTTCCAGAAAGTGAACTACCTTTTTGGTGGCTTCGAGACATTCCTCGACGGTTGGTGCCCAGATCAACCAATCGTCGAGGTATGCTGCTACCATGATTCCCTGAGTTCTCAATTGCTGTACAACCACTTCTGCTATTTTCGTGAATACCCTGGGGGCTACATTCAGACCGAAGGGCATCACTTTGAATGAGAATGTCTGATTTCCTAGTCTGAATCCTAGGAATGGGCGGAAGTGCCTGGCTATAGGGATATGATAGTATGCGTCTGTAAGATCGATGGAGCATGTGACGGCTCCACGCGGAAGTAAGGTCCTTACTTGCGAGAGGGTAAGCATCTTGAACTTGTCGCAACGAATGAAAGAGTTTAGCTTTGACAAGTCTAAGATTACCCTTCTTTTTGTTGAGCCTTTCTTTGGCACGCTGAATAAGCGACCTTGAAATTTTAGATGCTTGACTCTCGCAATAGCTCCTTTCTGAAGGAGTTCCTCCGCGTAATCTGTCAATTCCTCTGATGGTATTTGGTGGAATGATTTGATTGGAGGAGGATCTTTGATCCAACTCCAACCCAATCCTTTGGACACTATGCTCTGTGCCCAATTGCTGAACCCCCACCTGTGGCGGAAGAGGAACAGCCTCCCTCCTACCTGGGGAGCCTCATTGTTGATGGGCAGGTTGACCACCACGCCCTCCTCTGAACTGCCTGCTCATTGTTCGCCCTTCCTGCGCCACGCTGGCGAAAGTAACCTCTCGCCCTACCTCTCGGTTGTTTGTAGCCTTGAGCCTCAAATGTAGGGTTGAAGGCCGGCGAGATTGCGTAGGAGGTCGACGGCTGTGATTGAGGAGACAACAGGAGGATGGGCTGGTTCTGTTTCGAACTAGCAGGTTGTCCCTGTTGGGTAACCGGGACGGCCTGCACAAATTGCTGCTGTTGCTGGTGTTTCTGATACGGCTAGAACCTCTTACCAGCCTTCTTTGGTTTCTTACCAGCAGTGGGGACGGATTCTTGTTTCCTCTTTGACGAAATACCCCACCTAGCTCTAAGGCTCTGGTTGAGCCTAGCAGCCTCGTGGTGCACTTCATTAACAGCGGACTCTGGGAAGAGATCCGCTCCCCACATGCTAGAAGCCAAGAGTCTATTAGGCTCGTGCCTAATAGTGCACTCCTGCAGAACGTGCTTTCGGCAATTCCTCCTAGCTTGGAAGAAGTCAAAAGCATCTGTTAGAACCGTCTGAAACTGGGATTTTGCTAAGATCTTAAACAGCGGTTCCGTCGCATATGAGAGAGCAGCCATTTCCGTTATTATAAGAGAATTGAGGGACCTGCCAAACCTGGTTCGCGCGTCGAACTCTGCCTGAATCAGGGAATCAGGCAGCCTTGGCAGCTTCTCGCCGAACTGGTCCATGGCGCAGTCCGGTTTGAGCTTACCAAGCAGTGAACGTAGCTGGCAAGTTCTCCCACAATTCTCCGAAAGCCGGGAAGAGCGGAGAAGTAGACTCCGCCTCCCTTAACTGTGGCATGGGCTCATCCTTGAGGACTGCCTGAAGGGTCTTCTCTACTATTTTCGTGGCGAACGGAAGAGAAGCCTCCTCTTCCGTCGCGAAAATAGTAAAAGGACTCTTATAGGCCTGGAGCTTAGTGTTCGTGCACTCCCAGTCCTCAAGGCAGTGAACCCATTCCCGCTGGGCATGATCCCTACTGTATAGAACAGACTCTCTAGAGATCTTGTCTTCCCTAGTAAGAGCCGTTACAGTCAGCCTAGCATAACCCATGAAAGGCTGCGTCAGACCCGGAGGGTAAAACTCGAAGTCCTCAATCCTCCGAGTTCCACACTCCGGGATAGAGATCATCCCATCCTTAAAAGGAGCGTAGGCAGCTACTCTCCATGGATTCTCCATGGAGAAAGCTGGCAGAGAGTCGTATGGCGGGAGTTGGAGAATGCCAGTGCTTGGCGCTGGGGGAGACGGAAGAGGGACCTGAGAGAGCCCAGCTACTCGGTCCTCATTCTCTCTAACCCTGTTAGAGAGATCTTGTATGGACTGGCCTGATTGAGACAGAGTGCTCGACAATTGTGCGAACATCTGCTCGAATCTCGTCCCCAGGGCGGAGACTTGCGAGCCAACCAACTCGCCCACCTGTTGCATCACCACTGCTGAGAAAGCAGTGGGATCAAAGGTGCTAGGTCCTGCTCCTCCCACCGGCGTTGCCGGAGTGGAAGCGGTGGAGGCAGGAGAAGGCATTGGCTCGGCGGGAGCGCGAGCCTTCTCCTTAGAAGCCTTGCTTCTAGAGCTCTTCGAGTGAGAAGAACTCGGCTTAGCTTTCACCGCGTCGGCGTAGGAAGTCGAAGACTTCCTAGCCGAAGAAGACGAAGACGACTTCCTAGAAGTTGTCTTAGCTAGCGTCTTCGGTTCTCTCTGTCCCTTCACCTTTGGGGGTACAGAGAGAGCGGGAGAGCGGGTAGGGATCTCAGATCCCACAAAGCCTTGGAAAGAAGCGCTCGAAGAAGGGACAGGAGAAGATCCAGGAGCACCCAAGGAAAGACCTTGGCGCCCGACACACCTACCTCAACCAACAAATCCTCTGCCCTACCGCCATGGGCTCGATGTTTAGGTCCAGGGCAGCGACGTCCGGGACCGACTCCTGGGAAGCTACGACCCCAAAGGATTGCTGGAGATCTTGCTGGATGGAGGCTATAAGAGGGGCTGCGGACAAGGGGTCAACATACCCAGTTGACTTGCCCGCAGGGAAGATCTGGACGGCCAGCTTCTTATCTAAAATATAAGGCTGGCCTTTGGCGGCGTTCTTCCCGAAGCCGCCCACCCACGCTTTCAGGGTGGCGAGGGCGACCTCCCTCACACCAGTAGCCTGAAAGAAAGGGCGAGATGAGCTTCTAATGGCGGAACGGGGTTAACAAACTTATGACTAAGAGTTGTTAGTAAAATGATAAGGAAGCCTATAATGGACTTACCCATCTCCAGCTGACCGACTAGGTCGTAGCAGATGGCGCAGGCGGCTTCTGGGTGCCAGACGATCATCTCGTTAAATGACGTGTCACAAGGTGGCGTGAGACCTGCACTCATCGTGGCCGCAGGGGTCGTACAACGTCGCGTTTGCACGCCGGGACCTGACAGTTGGTAGCCTGTAAGTGGAAAGATACATGAGTATCAGGAAAACACTTACAGCCTAACAGTTGCTCCGCTGGTGCCGGAGCGATAAAGTTAGATTAAACCAGAGCCCCGCCATAAAACATGTGGTAACAAGGTTGGTTGAGTGTCCTAGGCTATAGCTCCGCTGATGGCGGGGACACAAAAGGAAACCAACCAGGAGTGGTGGTAATTGGAAACCACGACGGAAAATGGCGGGGATGGTAGATATATAAATAATAAAATTAAACAATTCATCGTAAAATTAGGGTATATCCTTAAAATAACAATAATAACAAACCTTTCCCCACCCGTCTACTAGAAGAGTGCGCGGGTAAGAAGCAAGCTCCCTTCCGGTAGCGGGGGAGAGATGTAAGGATATAGTAGGCAAGCAACCGACCACTAGTAGTGCCCACCCTCCCGCTGGCGGAGCCAGTAATCTATAACCAAAGGTGCCCCGGCTGCGACGGAAGGCTCCTTTCGTTATAGCGAGGGAAGGTGGCTGAGCAACTGGGGAGGGGGGAGGAAGGTCTCGGCGTAACACGGCGGGAGAGAGAGAGGGGGGGGGATGGCCTACTCCTCCCCGCCTCACCGACTACCCGCTCGGAGACCCGGTACCTCATGAGTGGTCGCCCTATACCCCCCGCTGGGAGGAACCCCTGGCCACCTCAGAGAGAGAGAGAGAAGGCGACTGAGGTTGTCATGACAACCAAGGGGTCCCCCAGCCCCTCCCTATACCAGGTAGGGAGGGCAGGGGCAGGGTAAGGTGCGATGGAACACGTGACCCAAGTGGCCTAGGCCGCGAGCAACACAACCGTGGAAGGGCCACGTGAACCAGGCTGTACCAATACAAGGAACATGCACCTAGGCTAGCCTAACACCCTAAATATAATATATACATCGAAAAGATGGAAAAGACACTTTTAGTAAAAGAGAAAGAAGCCCAGGAGGAGGCAGACTGTTCCAAGAAACAGAAGCCTACTCGGAGCCAGCGATAGCCGATGAAGAGCAAGAGCCGGGATGCTGGGCAGGAATAATAATAATAGCCCTAAATACCAAACTAAGAGAGATGGTAGGGGGGCTAAACTAGCTAAAACTCGATGTAAAAGACAATGAGCGTAACATAGTAAGCCCATAAGTATAAGAAGTCCCAGTATGGAGGACCGGGAATTCTTAACGAGGCAGCATGGCGCCACCACGAGACAACCGGGAAACCGTATATGACCTATTAGGAGGAAAATACTGGTACCCGGAAGATAAAATGTGGTAAAACATTACTTATGAGTTACTTAACTTAGCTGTTGCAATTGCAGAGCGTTCCATGGTGAGAATAGGAAAAAATCCCGAAAATAGCACAGCACAGAAAAATAATGCGTCCTGACGCTAGCGCTAATAATTAAGGATGTTCGCTAGGGGCGCTGCTGTCCGTGGCGTCCTCTAGTAGTAGTAGTAGCGGCTGCATCGCCCGTTGGTATCAGCTCTCTCTTAAGGGGATTCTGATTGGAAGTTCTAATTGGTGAATGTCTCGTGGTAGTGATTCCCACTCGCCCCTATTACCATACCGACACTTCTTTTTAAGAGTGAGCGAGTCAGTTTTATTGACATTTTCTTAATTTTGATTTTCTCTGGTAATTTTAGATTAATTTTACCTAGAAAGAATGATATTAAGGATCCTTTCATAGGCCGACACGAGCTGAGCCCAGAAATATATATAGTTGAACCCCACTGTTGGAGGTGGGAAGGGACAGAATAGAAGGATTTTGGGACACAAATGCATGCAGATGATTTACATCTTGGTTCCACCTGTTAGCATAGCCGACTTCGTGATTACTGTCACCCAAGTCTGCTTCTGCTTTACTAGAGTTGCCAGCGAGGTAGAGACCTATAAAGCTGGTGCACTCCAGATGATCTGTCAACGGGGGCGTGACCACAATGTGACTAGACCATATTGACCATACCATGAGGGCTAAGAAGTAAAATAAATATATATATATAATTATATATATCACCACCTGACCAACCTAGCCAAAGTTAATGTGTGTTAACTAAGGCTTCAGAGTTAAGAAGTCGCCGTTGTCAGCGACTCCACAACTAAATTAAGAGCTCTTCCTAACCATTTTCTACAGGATAGGATGAGTAGTACTTCTTGCCCCCAAGATTGTGTCTGCAGACACGTATGGCCCTAGCGAGCAGCAGATCTCATATGCCATCTTCACATCTCGCAGGGAGTGTGAAGTGAACCCAGAGTTGCTTCGCTAAAACATGGTACTCAGGATGTTGCTGAGTGCCATGCTCTGTTGAAATGCTTCCGAGGCCGCGCCCTCACCTCGTGAGCATTCAGATAAAAAGCTTTCAAATCTTTGTGCAAACACAATGAAGGAGCATTTTTTTTGAAAGAACTCCTTAACCCTAAAACCAGGGTGTACTTCGATATGGGCAAGTCTGGTCTTTTTCGGAACACTGCAGATTGCCCGACTGAATTCGACTCTTGATTTTAAGTAGATAAAACTTGAGACCTGACAGGGCACAGGACTCTCTCTGGCTCCTGCCCACTAACTTGTGCCATCCTTGCTTCCAAGATCCTGGCCCAAGGACAAAAAGGGTTTCCATTCTTAGGCCATAACGAAAGGCTTAGAGAGCACACCTCCTTGTGTTCTCTAAAGCCAAAACTTGTGACGATGGCTTAAAATCTCTCGGCAACCGCTAGACCACTGGTAGTTCAGGTGATCTCCCCCACGTTCCCGTGGCGCTGGTACTTGGAACTATTCCCGTTTTCCTCAGATTTTCTCTGAACCCTGTCTCCTGAGGGGAGGAGGGTGGGAATTTAATTATATATACCTGCCAGGTAAGTATGCATAAAACTTTATTGTATCATAACAATATCATTTTTATGCATGACACTTACCTGGCAGGTATATATATAGCTGATTGACACATTTGGAGGTGGGTCACAGACAGCAACATCGTCATAATTCAAAAATTAACTAATTTTTAAAATTATTTATTAAGTTCCTTACCTGCTAAGGTAGCTGACTTCGTAGGTCCTGCCTCTTAGCCTGCTAAACCTTAGTAGCTCTCAACTAGGATGTGACCTGTTTGTTGAGAAAGCTAATAACAAGGGTCTGACAACTGGACGGGACCAATTTGTTGACAGGAAACCCTAGCCCTCTCTTACCAGGGGCATTCATGCTAGGATAAGTTAGACCACCTGAACCACACACAAAGCTAACGTAACACATTACACTTCACATACTGAAGAGGAAATAACCCTCTCAGACAAACATAAAAAGAACACCACTTAATTAAAATACCTAGCATGTTAGTAATCTATCGTTGCTGCCGTCGATCGAGACGATTCGTACGGACTTTTGCAATCCTGTAACGAACCTCTAGATGATCGTTACATTCTACGCCTGTTGTTATAATAGGCTCTTTCTCGTAAACTCGAGCAGGGACCGAGAGAAGATACTTCTTAAGATATGAGAGAGCTGTGGAATATCAGAGTTGATGTGGACCACTGGTTCCAAAAACTCGTTTCGAGGACTGGAGGGACGACCGAATTGCATTTACTTCTTTCAGATTAAGATCCAGGACATCTGAAACACTATCCAGATGTCCGGCACCTTCTTTCTATCATGACGCACTGAGAGATGTTCAGAATAATTCCTAGATCTTGAATATTTCAGTTTCCCGGTAGGAAAAAACTGTGGTCTGAATTGCAGTCTATTCGGGGAAACAAACTTCTTCAGGAAGGAAATGGTCCCCAGCAAGCTCATCCATTCCCTCCCGCCCCGAGTATGCTTACTTCCCTATAAGGCTGCGCTTTGCCTAAGCAGGAGAGCATATAAAAGTGCAATGTTGCGGTAGACTCGTAGTTCTATACCGTGCGGTAACGAGCACCGAAAGGATTAAGATATAACTCTGTTGAACATAGTAAGGCAAAACTAATGCAACGTTTATTCATTCACGTAAGAAATCCCCTCAATCTTAGGCTAAAGTCCGTGATTGTAGGACAGAGATACAGTTAGTCAGTCAATCCCGCAGGAGAGACGTAACCGCCAGCACAGAGATACGGTTAGTCAGTCAATCCCGCAGGAGAGAGAGACGTAACCTACAGCGCATGACAGCGCACGATCTGTTACTGGCTCGGTTGGAACTTGGACAGTCAGACACAGCAGCAGCCAGCAGCTTACGAAAGTCGTCTCTCAACTTTATGTCTGGGTTGCCAGCTACCCTATTCTACGAAGAAATAGGTCCGTTATTTTTTGAACAAAAAGAGACTCTCAAGCTGGTATATTTAAGCGAAACAGAAAACGCTAAATATATAGATGCGTTTGTGTCGTCAGAACACTACCATACAACGGTAAAAGATAAATCGGAAACTCCTGGAAGGCTGCAGGGAGTGACGATTAAATGTCCTTAAAATAGTAGACAATAGACCTCTCGGTTGCCATCCGAAGAGGTAACTACAGCAAGCGTGTATGACTTGAACCAACCAGTAGTAAAATAACGCAAGGCAAAAAATTTTATTATATCACAATAAAGTTTGTTCATACTTACCTGGCAGACATATATATAGCTGAATTCGGAAATACAGCTACATACATATTCTGACAGGCAAGTTTCATGAACAAAACTTAGAGAATCGAAGCAGACAGCTCAAGCTTCTTAAGATACTGGACATAAGCGTTCATTGACGTAGTCTACAAGTCTATTTCTTGTACGAGTCTGCGAATGAGGAAGGAGAGCTCTTCCGAACCTTGTCCTTATTCGCTTACGCAATATCAAGTTAATGAGATGTTTGTCAATGAGAACTAACCCATTAACGGTACAGAGAGATATTTTGTCAATGGAGGGGAGACACCCCAACTTACTTGACAAAACGATAGTATATTGTCAATGGGGGAAAGTCACTGAATTGACAAAACGTAATCCAGGAAGTCGAGCCTTTTATTTTTCGATTCCCGTCTCAAACAAGGAAGGGACAAGAATCCTGTTAAGAGACTGGGCTTACGGTAGGTAGAACGACGATGCTCAATCGGCATGGAAGTCTCGACTAGAAACTAACAAAATCTATCATCTGAAAAACCCTTTCAGATGGTCTAAAAAGCTTTAAATTTATTGGCAGTATGGCAAAGGAAGTCCTGTCTTGCGCTTTCCTGAAGAGCGTCCTTTTGATGAGTGCCTTTGCAAGAATCCTACTGAACGTTGCCGAAAATCCTGACGTTCAGGACGTCGAGCCTTTACATAACCCGTAACTGTCTTATCTCAAAGTCTTGACTGAGGTAGAGAAAACGAGATCTTCCCTTGAGCTTTCCTTAACTCCATCCACCTTTGCGAAAAGCAATATAATATTGACAGAGACCTCTTGAATTCACGAAACCCGAGGTCTTGCTGGGTTTCGAAGACGAAGTTCTGTTCACTTTCTTGAGGCTCAAATCTTAAACAAGAGCTTGAAGAGTTCAACAGAAACGTTCTGGTGCGCGCTCGGCGTCCACTGGGCGAGGACGCTCGGCGTCCTGGTGCGCGCTCGGCGTCCACTGGCGAGGACGCTCGGCGTCCTGGTGCGCGCTCGGCGTCCTGGTGCGCGCTCGGCGGCCACTGGCGAGGACGCTCGGCGTCCACTGGTGAGTGCGTCCATCCGAGCGTCCTGTTCAAGCCGATCGTCCAAATAAGCGTGCAGAAAAGCGTCACGCTCCTGACAGGCGTCAAAACAAGCGAGAGAAACTGCCTTCTTTTTCCTATTTCTTGGTGGAAAGAAGTACACGTGATCAGGCAACTTTCGCCTTCTTACTTCTCACTGAAACACATAACGAGGGAGAAGGGACGTGAAGCGTCCTCTTCTATAAAGCTTCTTAGAGGGCGCGAGTCCTTCCGAGAGCTCCAACCCTTGTGCGGGGAAGACGCCTCGGAGGACGAGAAGCAATCCTTCAGGATTCGTGCATGTGCACGCACTTTGGCAGTCTGGGGATTTTCATCAGAAACTGCCGAAGGCACGCCAGATCGGTGGGGTTCCCTGTAACCCTCCTTCGGCTTTCGACATGCCCTCTCCCTTGGTTCTGGGAGTTCGACAGAGGTCTAGACCTAGAGGCGTTATAAGGCCGATCTGACACACCCTCCACTACACAAGGGGCACTGTCACTGCACTTAGCCACTTCACTATTGCTCTCTAAAGCAAACACTTTCGATTCTAAGTTACGAATCGAAATAGTATAAGAGAAAGGGCAATAACCTCTACAGACACTGTTTTAGGGCCCGAAGGCAACATTACAGGGTTAGGCGTAACAAAAACAGAAGTAGAACTCTTCACAACAATGAAGGAGAGCGATCACCTCTCACAGACATAGTCATAAACCCGTAGGCCATACTACAGCGTTAGGCAAAATAAAGTCTACCGGAAGGTTAGCAGTATCACTACCCTGACTTTCGTAATTGATTAATTGCGTACATACTAAACAAACTTTTTCCTTACGGAATTAGACACGTTTACTGATTAATTGCGTACACACGAATCATACTTTTTCCTTACGGAAATAGACATGTTTACTGATTAATTGCGCCCCCCAAGTGCGGAACTACCGAAGCTTTCGGTAGCCACACCCTATCTTTGCAGACAACACCCTCTGAAACTAGCCTAACTAGATTCAGATATCTTATGCAAAAATGAATCAAATTCAAATCAATTTAAGATAGCGTATGCCTAGCCACAAATCCAAGTAAATAAATTAAAAGACAATTAGGATACTTAGCGGCAAATGAAGTTTCCAAAATCCTAAGCCGGAGGTACTGAAAACAGGTGTTTTCAGTACCGGCGACAGAAAATTTATGAATAGAAAATGGGAATGGTTCCTGATACCCGCCTCCCAGCGGCGGGAATGGGTACTAACCACCTGGCCGACCACTGCGTGTGTCGGAAGTTTTTTAAATTCTGTCGGACTTCAGAAAATACAGCTATATATATACCTGCCAGGTAAGTGTCATGCATAAAACTAAGCATGTTTATGTTTAAACCAACATCTCAGTCTACCCCTGTCCCCACTACCAGTAGTACTACCACGGAATCGGATGACCCGGACGATCCCCAGCAGACAATTAATTTCTTCTTCTTTTTTTTTTTTCAAATTTCAAATGTTTCTTAATTTTTATTTTTTCTGTATGTTCATGTTTTTTCTGTACTGTAAATCAATTCTATCTATGCATTACTGTAGTTTGCCTGAAATTTATAAAGAAAAAATAATTTACATACTGTTAAATAAAACTTTGTGTATTACTACGTACGTACATAGACGTGTTGGCAACAGTACAAACGGTCGCTAGAGAAAACAGCAGACGATGTTTTGTTTTATATTTTCAGAAGTAAAATTTTGTTCGAAAATGGTAAGATTCGTATTTTAGTAATTCATTTTGTATTTTTGTTTTGCAAATAAATCAAATATAATAACAAATTATGCATTTAATTCAAACCTATAAATAAATAAAAGTATGTATATAATACGTGTAGCCAATTGTCAATGCAAATGGCGGATAAGAAAATGTAAACAGACCAGACAGATGGTCTGAATGCCTGCAATAAAAATGTTAAATACAGTAATAAAAGTAAGTATTAATCAAGGAGTTCGAGCATGATAAGATTTCATATGCTAAACGTAATAATAGGTACTATACATGCACAATTTTGGGATGATATAAAATGTATACGTAGGCTAGTAAGTTGTCAATGAAAATGCAAACGAACAAATACGTACATGTACACGCATGTGTTTGAATATGGTAAAAAGGATAAAAAGACAGCACAAACATGATTCAATTTACTCAATATGCTGAAAGACAATTTACGACAGCTCTGCCAGAACCTAATGCCGTCGTAAGTAGACGACTACCTGTAGTAAAGTACGCACTATTATGTTAACCAATGCTAGAATATATTGGCTCTTCTCACTGCGAGGGCTGGCTTCACACTGAGCCAGCAGGCAAGAGAGAGAGAGCGCGGGAAAGGTGGGGTGAGTCAGACTCTCGCCACACCTCCCGCGCTCTTGCTCTCAGCGGAAAATTCAAATCGTGTAACATCGAATATTACGTGTTAGCAGAATTTTTCTGTATGATTTTGAACTCGTGTAAGATCGAAATCGTGTTAACAGAACTCGTGTTAACGGGGAGGTTACTGTACTAAGTTTATAAATAAAGTAGCTGCAATTCTTAAACCCAGCTTTTATTCGTAAATTAAGTTCCATCCGGTATCTAAAGACAGTGATCATGTCTGTAAAATGAATCAGCTGATATTTTAAGAACGTAAACAAAACCAGAATGCAAATGGCAGCTAACTCTTCATATTATAATTTGATAATATGGTAATAATACATGCAATATGATTACAAAAACTAGGGTTTTATTATTCATTATTCTCGATACAAAATATCATCGACTTTTCCTTAAGGATATATGTCACTCTCTCTCTCTCTCTCTCTCTCTCTCTCTCATTCCCAGTTTTTTAAATTACAGATGAAGCAATTGTAAACCTGTAGTACAGACATAAGCAACTAAATCAAGAAACGGCTGATTGCAGACGTCATTTGCCGTCACTATAAAAAGAAAAAAAGAAAAAAATGGCGCGGGCAAGATTGATGTTCAAAATTAGCAAAATCACACTTATCACTTATACAATCAAGTATTGAGCCACTTTCAACCCACTTTGTTAATTTACAAGAAAGTATCTAAATTACATATCTTCTACCAGCCAAGAGTAATGGCAAGGAAGATATTAATGGCTCAATCAGCCAAGATTATGAGAATGTAAACAATATCGAATGCAAATGGCATACAATGAAAATGCTTCTATTCTGTAAAATACGTTTTTTTTTCTTCAAATTATTGTTTTCCCCAGAAAATACCAAATATGTAACTAATTTGTATTTTTCATAACTAACAAACCTGAGGTCTTAACATTAGGATTTACTAGCGCCAAGCTGGAAACCGGTAGAATTAAAATTACACTTGTGATATCCAGGGACTATTGGCATCTATACCAGGTCGCGGGGCATGTATACCCAGAATGCCCACGGCTACCTGTGACCCACCAGTTATATTTCTAACCCAGTTTAGACTGCTAGGGGGGTGGTTCGAGGTACGGAACAAACCTTCGGTCTTAACATTAGGATAGACTTACTTATTGGAGGGAGGTAAGTCTCTACAACTGACTGGGAGTTTACCACCTTATCCATTTCTGAATATATAGGGAAATTCTAAGAGAATGGACAATGAACCTAGAACCAAAGATATAAGCGAATCTATTGGTTTCCCTCACTGGGTGTTGATACCATTCTATGGTTTACTCTTGTCCCTTGCAACTGGATCCACCCTCACCCCTCTCTTCCCAATTACTATCTAGAGGGGTGTGTTGCTACTGAAAAGTATATCATAACCTAAGATAGCTTCACAGTATGGCTGACCACCTCACCTGCATCTAGTCCGTTCCAGCACATGACGGTACTCTCCTTCATATTGCCCGTAGTTAAAGGAGTAGGAAGAAAGTAGTAAAGAAAAAAGACCAGTCATCCCATTCATTCTACTTTCATACCTTCATCTTAGACTAGACGCAAACTAACCCGCCAGGGGTACTGGATGAGCTATATCACTTGTTGGGCCGCCACCACTGGACCCAAGGAAAAAGTGTCCAAGGATCTATGGGCAACGTCTTTCAAATAAAATGAGGTGAAAGTTGTTTGGCGTTTCCACACACCAGCTTTCAGAATTCTATCCAGCCAGAGAAGCACTCAAGCCCCTGATGTCATGAGCTCTAGCTCCCACCTGGCTATCTGACCCTCTGTCTTCTGTCATATAAGCATTTCTGATCGTCTCCCTTAACCAAAACGATATTGTATTCCTGGACACTTCCTTCTTGTTCCGTCCTGTACTTACGAACAAACTCCGGCACCCCGGCTTGAGGTGTGTTGTTCTTCTTAAGTACTCCCTTAGTGCCCTGACGGGGCACAGAAGCATCTCATCTTTGTCATTGTCTACAAAGTCTGCCAAGGAAGGTATGGTAAAGGAGTCGAATCTGCCGTCTACTATTGTTGGGTTTTGGGTCTTGGCCACGAATTCTGGAACAAACTCAAATACCATTGACCTCCAACCTCTCGAGTGCTTTATGAGATATGACAGGCCATGTTGCTCCCCAACCCTTTTGGTTGAAGCCAGGGCCAATAAGAAGACTGTCTTCAGGGTCAGGCTCCTATCCGTGGACTGCCTTAGTGGTTCGTAGGGGGGGTTTTGTCAGACTACTCAGTACCATGGTCAGATCCCAATCTGGGGCTTTTAGTTCCTTTGGTGGACATGACTGTTCAAAGCTCCTCATCAGCATGGCCAACTCCCATGAAGACGAAATGTCCACTAACTCCTTTCATTCGTAAGACTGAGGCTAGAGCCGCCCTGTACCCCTTCACTGCAGATACAGACATATGCTTTTCTGTTCTGAGATATATCAGAAAGTCTGCTAACTGCTGAATAGTGGTACCGAGTGGAGACAAGTTCCCTCAACGACATCAATCACAGTATGCTGACCACTTTCCTTGGTATACTGTCGCAGATGATTTTCTGATATTTCCTGCCATCTGAGTTGCTGCTTTCTGCGAAAACCCTCTCGCTCGGAGGAGATACTTGACAGTCTCCACCCGTGAAGCGATAGGGACTTCACCGACTGGTGGTACCTCTCTATGTGCGGCTGACACAGTAGGTTGCTCCATGGGGGTAACTCTCTCGGCACATCTATTAGGAGTTCCAGTAGGTCTGGAAACCACTCTGCTTTCGGCCATAACGGAGCTACCAGGGTCATCTTGAGGTTCTGAGACCGCATTACCCTGTTCAGAACCTGACGGATTAGACAAAATGGAGGAAATGCGTACACGTCCAGATTGTCCCAAGGGTGTTGTAGCGCATCTTCTGCTACTGCCTCTGCGTCTGGGACTACCGAACAATACACTTCCAACTTTTTGTTGTACCTGGTTGCGAATAGGTCTATGATCGGTCCTTCCCACAACATGAGCATCCTGTCCACTACCTGTTGGTGCAAGGACCACTCCGTTCCCAGAATCTGATCCCTGCGGCTCAACTTGTCGGCCACTATGTTTCTTTTTCCCAGAATATACCTGGCCCTGATGTCTACCAGGTTCTCTACAGCCCACTGATGAAGTTGAACTGTCATCACATGTAACTGCCGAGAAACTAGGCCTCTGTTTGTTTATATAAGCTACTACTGTGGTGTTGTCTGACATCAATACCACTGAGTGTCCCTTTCCTCTCTCCCTGAATTCCTGAAGAGCTAGAAATGCTGCTTTTAACGCCAGCACGTTTATATGGAGTTCTCTGTCTTTGCAACTCCATTTCGCGGACACCATCAACTCCTCCATATGGGCTCCCCAGCCTTCTAGTGACGCATCCGAGAACAGCAAAAGGTCTGGAGAGGATTGTTGAAGGGGGACACCCACTGTCAGATTGTCGTCGTTCACCCACCACAGCAAGTCTTTCCTCACTTCTGCCGACAAGGGAATTTGCTCATAGGAGGGTGATATCCTTACTATTGGTGCCCAAAAAAACTCCAGTCAGCCTCCATTTGTAGGGACCGACAAGGTGTAGCCATTCCCTTGTGGGTACTAGCTTCTCCAGGGAGGTTAGGATTCCCAGTACCACCTGCCACTGTCTTGCTGGCTGTGTTTGTTTTCCCAGAAAGGCATTCACCACTTGTTTGCATTTCTCTATTCTTTGGTCTGTCAGGAATACTTTGGCTTCTGTTGTGTCTATAACCATTCCCAGATACTCCAAACGTTGACTTGGATCCAACTGCGACTTCTCCTGATTTATCACAATACCTAGGCTGTGACAAAGCTGCAGGAGGGTCGCCCTGTCCCTGAGTAATTTCTCCCTGGACTTCGCTATCACCAGCCAATCGTCCAGATATCTTATTAGCCTGATCCCCTGAGCATGTGCCCACGTCGACACGAGAGTCAACACTCTTGTAAAAACTTGAGGAGACGTTGTCAATCCGAAGCACAGGACCTTGAATTCGAAAGCTTTTCCTGCAAGACTGAAACGGAGAAATTTCCTTGAAGACTGATGGACTGGTATCTGAAAGTGTGTGTCCTTCAGATCGACTGTCAGCATAAAGTCCCCGATCCTGACTGCTTGTAGAACCGTTTTTGGAGTTTCCATTTTGAAACTGGTTTTCCTTATAAACAGATTCAGAGTTGACAGGTCTATTACTGTCCTCCACTCCCCGTTGGCTGTAGAAGCCTTTCAACGGACTGCATACTTGTTCCACAGCTCCTTTTTCCATCATCTTCTTCACTTCGTCCTGCAGAATAATGGCCTTCTGAGATTCGTGGGCATAAGTGAAGTGGGGTAATGGCTGATCTGTCAGGGGCGGGGTTACCTCGAACGGGATCAAATACCCGATCCTGAGAACATCCACCACCCACTGCTCTGCCCCTAGTTCCTGCCACACCTTCGAGTGATTTGCCAGGCAACCCCCCACTGGTGTGGCCGAGTGATGAGAGGCGCCCATCCTATCTTCTTGAGCCTCTCCCTCTTCCCCTACTGCCCCTCCCTCTGTTGTTTCTATTGTAAAAGGGCCGATGAGTTAGCCTCTTTGGGGAAGAGGGTCTTGTGGCTCTATTAGGGATGTTATGTCTCACTGTCTTCTTCCGAGATATTTGCTGCTGTCTCCCCTCCAAAGGAGTAGCTTGACTGTTAGACGTTTTCCTAACTGCCTGCTGCACCAACCTATCGTTAGTGTCCATCCTTCTTCTATCTATCGCCTCTTCCATTATGACCTCTGGCAACAGCAGTTGCGACTCCAAGATATCCCCATTCCTCATCGCTAACAGGGAATCCAAATCCACAGTGCGGCTTAGTCTAGCCAACGCTGCATCTCTCCTCATTAGCAGGATATTTGCCCAAACATTGGCACTCACGTTTGTTAGGTACGCAATCGCCTTGGAACCTGACTGTAGTAATCTAATGAACAATGATTCATCCACTACTTTTCTTGTCACTTCCCCACTGCTGTTGACCAAAGATCTAACCAAGGAACAGCCTGAAAGACAGAAGAAGCTGTTGCTTCTAACGTAGCAGCCTCTTGGTACGTCATCGAAGGGCACTCCATTTTAACCTGATCCAAGGTTAATCCAGGCCTTAATCTTACAACATTAGGGTTCACTTGTCTAGACAGCAAAGGGACCTTCGGTGTCGTATAATATTTCCTTTGCTTCATCATTGGAGGGGGAATAAATTTAAATGATCAATTAGATCTTAAGGAATTATCCCTTCCTGCAATCTTTGTGTTTACGTGTTGTAAGACAGAATCCGCATGACTCGAACAAGGCAATTCATACGACACCTTGGTATCCCTTTTTAATCCAAATGCCATGTCAATTCCAGGAGGAAGCATACTGGCCGGTGTTTCTGTCTTCTCCGAAAGGTTATTGAATTAACGAATCAAATCAATCACCTCTGCATACGAGGCCAGAAACTCTTGGTTTTCTCCTTCCTCTGGCTCTAATGTACTGTTCTCCGTCACAAGGGATGTTGTCTCGCCCCTATCTTCTGACAAACGCCGTTCGCTCGATCCTGAATAGTCAGCAGGGGAACGAGAACGCCTCACTCTTTCTCTGCTCACGGATCTAGAGCGAGAATCTCGTCTAGATCTCCAAGATGAAGGCTCCCTTGAAACAGATATAACTTCGTCTCTATTAGTATCGGTATCGTTTACGAGTGTCGGAGAACTCGGCCTCGACCTTCCTTCCAGACGGACACTGCCTTCCACGAACGTATCCGACGAGGTTGCCAACTCCCTATTCTTCATACTTTTAATAGGAGCCTTATCATCCTTCGTACGTATTTTGAATGGCCTTACGGGCGAAACTGGGACCTGCATTCTATCCTCTGCTGCACCTTTTGCCACCAACGTCGATTTTACCAGCGGTATCGTAGTCTTTGTAATCCAAACTGGCAACTCCGCATCGGCGGCTAGTCCATCGGCCGTCGCCTCTCTCGCTTGTTCGGATTCTTGCGAACGGCTTCGTCTGCTAGCCTTGTGCTTACTAGCCACTGACTTCCCGACCTTCCTGCTGACTTGGATACGTCAGTTTTGGTCTGAAGATGAAGAAGAATTGATTCTTCTCCTCTTAGCCCGAGGATCAGTCGCGAACTCCCGAATCATCCTCCAATGCTTGACTGGCGCTCGCCGTGACGTTATTGGACTTAGCGATGACGCCGAACTAGAGGAAGAAGACGAAGAAGGCGAATCACACCTTTTCTTTTTGTCTCTCTTATCCATTCTCTTCTCTACATCCTGTAATTTCTGCATTACAGTTTGCATTGCCGAGTCAGAAGGCGTATTAGAGTCTGGGTGCAGCAAAATAGGCTGAGAAGCAGTCTGTGATGTCATCATGCCTGCCATATCGGTGTGTGACGTATGTTGTGACGTCACCCCGCTCGTAGGAAGAGACTCTGAGGTTTCTGCTGGCAACCGCACGTTTGCTGCCAAACTACCTCCCACGTTCTGCATCGCTGTAAACATCGAATTTGATGGCGTAGCCGCGGCATTAATTCCCATAAATTGCAAGCCAGGGGGATGAGGAACATTCAGTGCTGCCGGACCCTGCTGGAACCGTGACGCCATATAATGCGCAAGCAAACCATCCAAGGTTGGTACGCCTGGTAGGCCTAGCGCTGACCACGTACCGTCCAACCTATGCGCTTCGGGAGCCGGAGCCTGGAACAAAGATGGTGGTGTTCCCCCTCTACTTGCTGGGAACAAAGGAGCGTGCATATTATTCATAAAATTACCCAAGGCCCCTCCTGACGTTTCCGATACTGAATCGCTAGGAGAAACCCAAGGGGTATGGGACAAATCAAAAGCAGGTGGAGAAACATATGGAGCAGCCTGGTTTATTGCCGATACAAAAGAAGCCGGTAAGGTTTGGTCATCCAAAGATGGCGTCACCACCTTCCTTTTGTATTGGCCTTTCTCATAGAACTTTTTCCACTGTTCCACCGACCAACTGCGACAAACAGAACATGGATTAGTAACCGTACATACGTTTTCCCTGAACCTACTGCACGTTGGATGAGGATCCCTCGACACCGAAGTTAGAAATCTAGAACATGGAAAGCCACTGACTCCTGGGCATTTCCTTTGTCTCCTTTTCGAAACGGCAGATGATCCCGATGTTGAGGCAAAAATCTCCATCATACCACTTATACACTCTTCACTCACACTGAGCACACTCGGAGAAAGAAAAAGTAATAAGAAATGAAAAATGAAATGGATAAAAAAATGGGCAAACTGAAAAACCAGCTTTAAATCAGATAGACAGTAAGCATGTCTTATCTTAAAGGCGGTAGGAAAATAACTGGTGGGTCACAGGTAGCCGTGGGCATTCTGGGTATACATGCCCCGTGACCTGGTATAGATACCAATAGTCCCTGGATCTCACAAGTGTAATTTTAATTCTACCGGTTTCCAGCTTGGCGCTAGTAAATCCTCATGTTAAGACCGAAGGTTTGTTCCGTATATGAACAAATATTTATGTTTAGGCTTATAGACCTTTCCGGTTTTTAGAATTACGGATAGAGATCCTACTCCTGTAACAAAGTGACAACTCGCCCATCATAATGTCTAGTTCTGGTAATTATCCACGGTAATTGCTGTAATTAGTTGTTTTTACAGTATCAAACATTGTATCACTAGTTATTCACTTGAATAACCTACGGTTTTTACCATTATTAGGTTACAAATGTTTTGCTTAGTGTCGATAGTTGTGACTCTAAACAACTAATGATACAACTATCGACACTGCAAGGGTTAGCCTATCATTAAAAATCTAACAGGATTTTAAGGTTGTCACAGAATACCTCTTACATTATAATTTTCAATAATCTTGAGTTCAATTGTGGTTCTTACAGTTTTCCTCACCAAATGAACTCGGATGCAACATTTACTCAAAATTTTCTGATGAAATAAAAATATTTTGAGTTCTAATACGATTGAGGTCTGGGTCTCTACTGTATTTTGGTAGGTAAAACTCAAGAAAAACTCATTGAAAATTTTTATAACTGGTTTTCTAATAGTTTTTATCACAGAGTGCATTGTATGATGAAGTTGATTAAAAACCCCAGGAATTTCTGGATATTTCTCATAGAAAAATACAGCAAATAGGCAAATTTCCCACGAATAATGGGTAGATATGGTCCAGAGATAAATCTACGAATCCGAGAGTCCATGAATACGGGGGGCCCCAGTGTGTGTGTGTGTGTGTGTGTGTATTTTAGAATTCACAAATAGTTGGAACCCCTATAAAAGCACTGAAAACGGCCTATTTTGGTAGGTTAAACTCTAGAAAGCCCACTAAAAATTCTTATACATGGTTTTTTAATACTTTTATCACAAAGTGCATTTTATGATTTAAAAAAAAAAAAAAAAAAAAAAAAAACACACACACACACACACAAATTTCTGGTTATTTCTTACAGAAAAATACTGTGAATAGGTGAATTTCTGCAAATAATGGGTAGATATGGTCCAGGGAAATCCATGAATCTGTGAGACCATGAATCGGGAGAACACGTTGTTGTTGTTCGTTTTCTTCTTCAATACCAGACGAAATTCCATTGATAAATTCTTCTGGCAGACGTGACTTGAGACCACGTCATGGCTTGCTGCCAGTAAGTGCTTGGTAAGGAGACATCTTGAATGCTTCATGATAGGAACTTTTCATGGCCCACTGAACAAAACGGACACCATAACTCCATTTGGCACAATTATTGTCTCTTATCCATGTCATGAGTTTGAGTTTCATATCCCCATTATTTTCAACAAATCCTTGGCTTTGGGGATGCCTTGGACGCCCATTCACTAAAACAAGTTCAGGCCACAGTGAGACAAGTTCTTTGATAATTGCAGATGTAAATTCCGGACTATTGTCAGACTGAAGGATATGGGGTGCACCTACATCCAAGATGAAAAAAAGCTCCTGGGCAACCTCTGATGTTCTCTGATTCCAGGGGACGAATAACATGAAACTTGGTTCCTTCCCTCATAGTCTGCATATCCACTAGATCAGGGCTCTCCAAACTATGGCCCGCAGGCCACATCCGGCCCGCCAAACAAATCCCTGGGTGGTGGCCTTGAAAAAATAATTATCGCACGACTGGCAGATGACAGACTGAAAGATAAGTATAGAGAAGGAAATCTGATTGAGTTTTATAAATGCCTGCAGCCAGATCAGTTTCCAAATTTCATAAAGTTTGCTTGAAGTTTTGTGTCCATTTTTGGTACAACATACTTGTGTGAACAAACATTTTCCAAAATGATGTGAAATCTAACTATCGAGCAAATCTGTCTGATGATCATTTGAAATCAATTCTTACAATTGGCTCATCTAATCTGGAACCTGATTTCAATGAAATTTTGAAGTCAAAACGTCAGTATCATTCGTCACACTAATTTGGTTGCATAAAACTAAAGGCAGGAATCTATTTAGTTTACCCTGATTTTTTCCAACAAGATATGGTTTAATTTTTCCATGTTTATACTCTAATATTTGAGGAAATTAAATTACTGGCACTGATTTTTTTTCTTTTTCCTTTGGCCCGCATAAATGTGGGAAATATATAATGTGGCCCTTACATTGCTGACTGATTCTTTGGTTGCCATATATTTTCCATTAATCTGAAAAGTTTTCAAAATGTAGTAATCTTCTCTTTTAAGTGTCTGTCCAGTATTTCCTCTCTTCAAAACTGTAATTACCATCTGCTCATATTCAGCAGACCACAAAGAAGCACAACTCTGTATTTGTTCTTCCATGGCCAAAGCTTGAATGGGTACTAAGTGGCTAAACAGCCACTTCATGAATTACTGTTTCTGTCTAAACAACTACTATGAGATTCAGGGCCTCTGTAACACGGTTTTTTGGACTTTGCTCCTTGTCAAAGCATCGGATGTAGCTGAAAGTTGACATATGTATATTTTACAAACACACACAAATTTTTTCAGCATTATCAACAACCTAAACCCGATAATTTTAATTTTTATAGAATAAAGATTATCTAGCCGATGCCATGGCCAATGATTACGAGCCAAGAGTCGAAAAACATTCATTACGTAAGCAAGGTAAACACCTTTTGGCGAAATGTTGCCCCGCCCATCCATCAGATAGAAACTCTTTCACCTTGTTCCTTCGGCTCTGAAACCCAAAGACTTTATGAATGGCGGAACGATACATAGATGTGGGTGGGGTATCTGTGCTAGCATAGTAATACTACTGTAGCAGTAGTGCCGCAACAGTGGTAATAGTAGTAATATACATGAATTAAACGTTTAGGCCAACTACTGGGATCCTTGAGGATCATTTTGCAATTCTTACAACTACTCGAGAAATGATATTGTTAGTATACAATAAAGTTTTGTACATACTTACCTGGCAGATATATACGATTGATGGCCCGCCCAGCCTCCCCTCAGGAGACAGGTGGAAGAAAAAATCTGACAAGAAAGGGGGACTGGTTCTTACACCCGCCACCCAGCGGCGGGTAAGGTAGATCACCTGACCTACCTGTAGCGTGTGCCGCGAGTTTTGAATTTTCTGTCGTGACGTCAGAGACATAAGCTAAGTATATATCTGCCAGGTAAGTATGTACAAAACTTTATTGTATACTAACAATATCATTTTTGTACATGAACTTCCCTGCCAGATATATACTTAGCTGATTGACACCCTTGGTGGAGGGAAAGAGAGACATACTCACCTAGAAAGTGGGGACAACACATGTTAAAGGAATAAAATATATACCCTTGGTTCTTACCTGATCTAGGCAGAAGACTTCATAGTTACTGTCTATTAGTCTGCGTTGCCTAAAGAGTTTCAGCGAGGGCGTGACCTGTAGCTGAAGAACTCTTTGGGTCTACCAATGGGAACTGAGTCCACTTACTTGGCAGAATCCAAACAGGGTCTGGTCAATGGGGATCAACCCGCTTACGTGACAGAGCCTATCACTACCAAATGCAAGGAGCCTCAAGCACAACCGATCACCTAACCAATTACAAATATTAGTATACGAAAGAAGGAGCTGCCTCCTGCAACCTCCTTCGTACCAACCAAAAAATCAACATAACAAAAAAATAACAGGGAAAAAGATTAAAAAGGATGTGTTTCAGCTCCCTGCCCCCAGCACTGAATCCGCCGATACGTAAGGGCCTAGCCCAAAACACTTTTCATACGTAATCGATACGTCTTTTAGGTAGTGATTGGAGAAGACTGATTCACACCTCCAAAAGGTGGCCTTCATGAGGTTTTGCAATGACATTCTTCTTGAAAGCCAAAGACGTCGCGATGGCCCTTACTTCGTGCGCCTTGACTTTCAGAAGACTAAACTGTTGCTGATTGCACGATGTGTGGGCTTCTCTAATAACATTCCTGATAAAGAATGAGAGGGCATTTTTAGATAAGGGCCTATTGGGGTCCCTTACTGAGCACCAGAGATTGCTTGCATTAGCACCAAGTCTTCTCCTCCTCTGAAGATAAAATTTAAGGCTTCTCACCGGGCAAAGAGATCTCTCCTCTTCTGTCCCAACTAAGGAGGATAAGCTTTTAATTTCGAAGCTCCTGGGCCACGGTGAAGATGGGTTTTCATTCTTGGCTAGAAAAGCCGGAAGAAAAGAGCAAACCGCGGAGCCTCCTTGGAAACCTACCTCACCTTCTAGAGCCCGCAGCTCGCTGACTCTCTTCGCTGAAGCTAACGCACAGAGAAAAAGTCTTCATCGAGAGGTCTCTGAACGAAGCTGTATGGGGAGGTTCGAATCTTGAGGACCTCAGGAAGAGCAGTACGACATCTAGATTCCAGCTAGGGACTAAGCAAGAGGTTCTTTTAACCTTCTCAAACGATTTGATTAAGTCATGGAGGTCCTTATCTTCGGATATGTTTAATCCTCTGTGACGAAAAACTGAAGAAAGCATGCTCCTGTAGCCCTTGATGATAGAGACTACTAACCCGCATTTTTATCTCAGGAAGAGAAGGAAATCTGCTATCTGAGTCACAGAGGTACTGGAGGAGGAAACTTTATGAGTCCTGCACCAACGTCGAAAAACATCCCACTTCGACTGGTAGACTCTGGAGGTGGAAGGTCTACGTGCATTGGCAATAGACTTTGCAGACTTTGCCGAAAAGCCCTTAGCTCTGACGAGACTCTTGATAGTCTGAATCCAGTCAGACTGAGAGCGGGGAGGTTCTTGTGAAACCTGTCGAAGTGGGGCTGTTTGAGCAGATCGACTCTTAGTGGTAGGGATCTTGGAACATCCACCAGCCATTCCAGTACCTCTGTGAACCAGTTGTGGGCGGGCCAGAACGGGGCTATCAAAGTCATCCTCGTTCCTTCTGAAGCTGCGAACTTCCTTAGCGTTTCCCCAAGAATCTTGAAAGGCGGGAACACGTAAAGATCCAGGTTTTTCCAATCCATCAGGAATGCATCTATTGCCACTGCTCTTGGGTCCGCAATAGGGGAGCAGTATAGATCTATCCTCGCATTCCTGGAGGTCGCAAAGAGATCGAGATGGGGCCTGCCCCACATCCTCCACAGCTCCTGGCATACGTCCGAGTAGAGAGTCCACTCTGAGGGAAGGACTTGATTCCTTCTGCTTAGCAGATCCGCTCTGACATTTCTCTCTCCCTGTACGAACCTGGTGAGAAGACTTATCTTCCTTTCCTCCGACCACAGGAGGAGCGATCTTGCTGTCTCGTACAGGGAGAAAGAGTGAGTCCCCCCCTGTTTCCGAATGTAAGCCAGGGCTGTGGTGTTGTCCAAGTTGATCTGAACTGACTTTCCCTTTACGAGGGGTTCGAAGGTTTTGAGAGCGAACCTAATCGCTGTTAGCTCTTTCCTGTTGATGTGCCAGGACACCTGATCCCCCATCCAGGTGCCTGACACTTCTCTCGACCCGAGAGTAGCTCCCCAACCTATGTCCGATGCGTCTGCATATAACACTAGGCTGGGGTTCCGAACATGCAAGGAAAGGTCTTCCTTGAACAGAAGAGGGTCTAGCCACCAACGGAGATCCTCCTTTACCACTTGCGAAATCTTGAACGCAAAGTCTAGACCTTGAGATCTTTGGTTCCAGTTCCTCGTCAGGAAGAACTGTAGGGGTCTGAGGTGCAACCTCCCTAGAGAAACTAATTGCTCCAGCGAGGAGTGTCCCCCCCAACAGACTCATCCACTCCCTCGCTCTGCATACATCTTTCTCTAGAAAAGTTGCGACCTTCTCCGAACATTGGGTTATTCTCTCTGGGGAAGGATACGCCCGAAAAACCTGAGAAGCCATCAGAATCCCCAGATAGATACGATCTTGACTGGGGATTAGCTGTGACTTCTCGAAATTCACTAGCAAACCCAGAGAAGCTGCTAGATTCAACGTTAAGCGTAAGTCCTCCAGACATTTCTCCTTGGACTTGGCCCTGATTAGCCAATCGTCCAAGTAGAGGGAAATCCTCACTCCCTCGAGATGAAGCCACTGAGCCACGTTCTTCATTAGCCCTGTGAAGACTTGGGGGGCTGTGGAAAGGCCGAAGCATAGGGCCCTGAACTGAAAAACGTTCCCTCCCCACATGAATCTTAGAAATTTGCGTGACGAAGGGATGGACCGGCACATGGAAGTAAGCGTCCTGAAGGTCCAGTGACACCATCCAGTCCCCGGGACGAAGAGCTGCTAATACTGATGAAGTCGTCTCCATAGCGAACTTCCTCTTCTTCACAAAGACGTTCAGGGCGCTTACGTCCAGAACCGGCCTCCATCCTCCTGAGTTCTTGGGAACAAGGAACAGACGGTTGTAGAAACCTGCGGAAAGAGGGTCCTCTACCATCTCTATTGCCTTTCTCTCTAACATCAGCTCTACTGCCAGAGCGAGGGCTTGATTCATGAGTGGGTCTTTGTATTTGACCACCAGCTCCCTTGGTGTGGTGGTCAAAGGTGGTCTCGAGATAAAGGGAATGAGGTATCCCCTCTTGATGATAGCGAGGGACCAGTTGTCCGCCCCCTTTTGTGCCCAGACGTCTGCAAAATTCAGAAGTCTGGCACCCACAGTTGTCTGGAGGACACGCGAGCTATTTCTTGGCCCTAATAGACCGAGAGAAGGTCCTTCCTCTTCTAGGTGGTCTCGAACCTCTGGAGGAAGAAGTGCGGGACGAAGGGCCTCCTCGAAAGGGCTCTTGCCTACTCTGAGTGTCCTTCTTCGTTTTCTGCTGGAACGAAGGTTTTGTGATCCTAGCTGAACAAGCCAGCATATCCTGCGTCGCTTTTGCTGACAACGAGCTGGAGATGTCATTAATTATTTTCTTCGGAAAGAGTTGCGGAGAAAGTTGAGAGTACAACAAGGAAGCTCTCTGTGCATGTGAAACAGCCTTGGTAAGAAAGGAGCAGAAAACCGCCCTTTTCTTTACTACTCCTGCGCCAAAAAGGGAAGCTATCTCCTCGGATCTGTCTCTCACTGCCTTGTCCATACAAGACAGCACTGTGTGAAGGTCTTCAGGTGAAAGAGAGTCTTGATCTTGAGTCCTCTTAGCCATGACTCCAAGGGTCCAGTCAAGAAAGTTAAAAACTTCTAAGACCCGGAACATTCCCTTTAGAAGGTGATTTAACTCGCTCATACCCCACGTCGTCTTCGCAGAATTAAGCGCCGAGCGACGTGCGGAATCAACCAACGAAGAGAAGTCCGAGTCTGCCGAAGAGGGAAGAGTCAGACCCAAGGGCTCTCCTGACTCGTACCAGAACCCCATCTTTCCCGTAAGTTTGGACGGGGGAAAAGAAAATACGGTCTTCCCCTTCTCCTCCTTCGAGACCAACCAATCGTCGAAGTTCTTGAGAGCCTTCTTCATCGACACTGTCGGTTTCATCTTAACGACTGAAGACTTCTTAGCCGTATTGGTCGTTGAAAATAAGGACGGAGGTGACGGAGGAGCAACGGCCGAAAGAGACTCCCCAAAAGCTTGCAAGAGGAGGTCAGTCAGTCTCTTGTACGACGAAACTGAAGCATCCTTGGGCAAATCTTCCTCAGAATCCCCAAGATACTCTTTGGACGAATGACGTTTAGAAGTTCTACTGCCAGGAGGAGAGCTTTTCCTCGGAGAGCGCCTACTGGGAGATAATGTCCACTGGGAGGCCCACTCGAGAGCGCCCTACAGGGGAGAGCGCCTTACTAGAGAGAGCGCCTACTAGGAGAGCGCCTACTTGGGGAGCGCCTACTAGGAGAGCGCCTACAAGCGGAAGCTTGCCTGTCAGAAACAAAGTCCATGTCCACAGATGAGCGCCTGGACAAAGGAGAGCGCCTATCAGGCTCTCTGCGCCTGCTAGGCTCTTGGCCCTGCCATCCTCAATACGCCTGCCAGACTCAAAACCCCTACCAGGCTCTTGACGCCTGCCACGGGGAGAAAAAACTTCCACGGAAGAGTCCCTGTCCGAAGCACGGCGCTTACAAGGCTCTGAGCGCCTATCCAATCGGGAGTGATGAAACGGAGAGGAATGCCTCCCCTGGCGCCTACTAGGCTCCGAGCGTCCGTCAAAAGGAGAGCGGCTACCAGGCGAAGAACTCTTCCTTCGCTCCTGACGAGTACGAGGCTCTTGACGTCTGTCAAGCTCTTGACACTTAACTGAAGAGGAGCGGAAATCCTGAGGAGAGCGCCTGTCAGGCTCCTTACGCCTGACATGCTCAATACTCTTGCTGGGGAGAGAGGAGAGCCTACTCGGAGAGTGATCCCGACCTTCAGCCTGCACTTCTGACGTCCTACTATGAGGCTCAAAAACTTCTCTAGCAGGAGGAGAGCAAGCAGAAGAGACGTTCTTTGACTTCTTCACCGGAAGCGAGGCGTCCTTCCGACGATGAGAAGACCCAGCAATAGAATCTGCTAAGGCCGCAATCTGCGCCTGCAGACCCGCCAAGATGCGCGCAGGAGACCTCTTGAATTCCTCTACAGGAGACATAGTCCGAGACTGAACAGGAGAAGCGTAAAAAGAAGAATTCTTGGCTCTCTTGTGTTCCACTTCCGGTTCTTCCGCGAAGGATTCGGGGCTGGAAGGAAGGGCGCAAGGTGCTTTCCAGGGCCTCTTGAGAGGGCAAGACGACTCCGAGGCGCTCCATCTACGCTTAGGAGAAGGCGACGAAGATGACGAGAAACACTGGCGCAATAACTCCTTCTTGGCTCGATCCAAGGCAGCCTGGGAACGAGCAACAGGATCTGCCGAGGGGACGCCTGACCGGTGGGGGTTCTCCCTAACCTTCCTGCGGCTTTCGACTTTCCTCCTCCACTGGGTCTGGGAGTCTGGAAGAGGTCTAGGCCTGGAAGCGTTAGTGAGCCGGTCAGACGCACCCTCCACTGCACTAGGGGCACTGCACTGATCACTTGCACTATCACTCTTACCTTGTCGAGAGCGAGCGAAGCTCTCCTTACTCCTGATCGAGGCTCTCCCGGAAGCAACTTCCGAAAACGAATCTTCGGGTTCAAAGCTGGGCGTAGGGGCTGAAACAAGAGAAGGAACTACTTTTGCTACAGGGTTCTAAACGTCCATTTCACCGACTCTAGATCTACTTGAGCTCCTTGAAGAAGCCTTGCGCGCCCTATCCTTCTCCAACTTCCTTAAATAAGAAGATAGAGCCTTCCATCCATCTTCATCTAAACTCTCGCACTCTTTACAAGGGTTAACGAAAGAGCATTCATTCCCCCTACATACCATACATACGGAGTGAGGATCCAAAGCAGCCTTTGGAAGCCTCACTTTACAGTCACTCACTGAGCAAACTCTAAATAAAGAAGGTTTCTTAACCTCAGAATCATCCATGATTATTAATTCAAAGAAAAATCCAAAAGAAAATCCAAAAAACAATCCAAAAGCGTATGCCAAGCCAACAAACAAAGGGTACTTCACCAAATCCAATTCGTCGGCAACGAGAAAGAACCTAACTATCGTAAGGACTGAACAACAGGTGTTGTCCAGCCGGCGACAGAAAAAAATCTGAAAAGAAAGGGGGACTGGTTCTTACACCCGCCACCCAGCGGCGGGTAAGGTAGATCACCTGACCTACCTGTAGCGTGTGCCGCGAGTTTTGAATTTTCTGTTGTGAAGTCAGAGACATAAGCTAAGTATATATCTGGCAGGGAAGTTCATGTACAAAAATGAGTTTTTGTAGCCAGAAGTTAAATTTTCTAATCCAACAATGCCCATGATAGCCTTCAGTGTTATCCTGAATTATAACAAGGCCAAAGTGGGTGGAGCCTCATGAAGTCATCATACTGACGATAATTATTGGTGAAGGTTTAAAGCCAAAATACGGTACCGGCTATTTTTTTTTTTTTTTTTTGTTTTTTTTTTTTTTTTTTTTCCAGTAAATAGGTAGATAGCCAATAAATAAAAATTGCTTGACATTGGATATAGCAGTTATCAAATCAAGTTTGTCTACTATATTTCTGAAAATTACCAACTATTCCCTATATCTTGTCAATCTGATTGTGACCTATAAAGTAGACTGTAATTTCCTAAGAAACTTATTTTGGGAGTTAGACAAATAATCGAAGTGTTTTTGTATTTATTAACATATTTTGTTGGTTTGTTCATTATGACAATTATCAGTGGAGAGGTTTCAGAGTTCATACATAAAGGTGTACTGCTTTACTTGTATTTAAATTTGTATATCATTCTTGCCAGAGGTCTAGCCTTCGTTACGTATAGCCAATCATCCATCGAGAAAGAGGGAAGAAATGGTGTCATAAGTTACGTAACGAGTGCGTTCGAAACCTTTTCTCTGAGTAAGTTGGCCCCGTCTTCAAAAAGTCACTTTTACATTATAAGTACCAAATTTATTCAACCTACATAATGCAGAATAGTCAAAATTTATGTGTAGATATAGTATTCTGAATAAGCGTTATGTTTATGAAATGCATAGATAAAAACTTATTGCGAAAAAACCATGTTACAGAGGCCCTGAATCTCATAGTAGTTTTAAAGATTCATACAACCACTTCATTAAATACTATTACTGGCTATTTATAAAAGACAACTAGTTATGCATAACTTTTTAAGATTCATACATCAAATTGCCCATTCCATGCAGTGGTCAAATGGTTTACTCATTTCATGAAATGGGCAGTTTCACATACAGGGTGTATCACACACACATAATATATAGATATATATATGTGTGTATGTATGTATACTTGCTGTAACTATATACTATATATATTTCTCAAGTACATAAGGCCCATTAAAACACTCTGGCTTAAAGTTATGGACTATATTTTGGTGGACTGCCTTCCACCCTTATCAAGTACAGTAGTACCTCGAGATACGAAATTGATCCGTTCCGAGGCGCCTTTCGTATCATGAAGTTTTCGTATCTTGGACCACATTTTACTTGTAAAATGGCTAATCCGTTCCAAACCCTCCAAAAACACCCCAGTAAATTATATTTCCAGGCATAAAACACATGTTCTAGGGTTACGACGCCGATCCGACGGAAGAAATATGACTCCAAAAAGGCAAAATACTGTACATACTTGAGTAATATTCAACTGCATGTAATGTTGAACCCCATTTTTACTGCATATATTAGGACTTTAGCATATGTCCCTTACAATAAGCCTAGCCTATGTTAGCGGTTGCTACTGTAGCCTAGTCTATGATTCTGACATCTAAACCTAAGAAGCTAAAAGCTTAGAATATGCCAATAAAATGTATAACTAATCTGTATGTACTCATTTCAAATAATTATTAATTAATCATTAACTATAATACACAAACAAACAAACAAACAAAAAAAAACCTTCCAATCGATTGTTTACATTCAGCTCTTACCATCTTACGAGTACCGAACGAACGCCAAGCAATCACTTTTCCTAGGACACAGTAAGCCATAAATTTTCATTAGTGTATCTCTCTTCAACTAATGAAACTACCAAACAGTATAATAACCATTCAAGTATAATAACCATTCATTTCTATTCTTTATTCTATCTTTACCTAATGGAGATACCGAGTTACTGACAGCTATAATGAAACATATACGTGACGTAATATTAAAACAGAAGAATTCTAAAAAATACGTATTTGTTGGCAGTCTGATTTATTTTATATTTTATGATATCTAATTCACAATTTTTTATTAAATGTATTGCATGTACTCATTTCAAATAATTATTAAGTAACCATTAACTATAATAAACAAACAAAAAAAAGCTTCCAAACTTCTGTTTACATCCAGCACTTACGAGTAACGAACGATCGCCAAGCAATCACTTTACACAGTAAGCCATAAATTTTCATTCTCTCTCTTCAATTACTAAACAGAATAATAACCATTCATTTCTATTCTTTATTCTATCTTTACCTAATGTTTTTTTTATATTAAATGTGTTGCATGAATAAGTTTTTCAATTTACAGCATCCTTTTACCAATAGAATACTTAGAGCACAAGGGGTAGATGCTGACCAATAGGAGAGCAGGAACTTATGGGGTGACTAGCATCAGGAACCAATGGGAGAGCGGGAGGATGTTGGCGAGTTTACTCAGCTGGCGGCGCGGGAGTTTTAAAATTGTTCTCGGTGGTCCGGGCGAATCTCGAGACTTTACAGCAACAACCTTTCGTATCTTGAAAACTTTTCATATGTAGAGCTGTAAAATTTTTCGTATTTGCTTTCGTATCTCGAGTTTTTCGTAAGTTGAGCCTTTCGTATGTCGAGGTACCACTGTATTGACAGAAATTACATTTGTGAAATATATAGTGGGAGATATGCGTTTAGGTGATGCCTGAGGTCACTGTTAAGCTGAAGATTCTGTAAACTGTCCTAATCCGCTTCATTGTTGCATTAACAAAGATATTGTCTATATGGTCAGAGTTCCAGGCTCCATTGGAAAGGTTAATCCTGTTATTTTGTTATCAGTGAAGATTATATAGCCTATACACTACACAGTATACTCTATACATATGTATATTGTACAGTAATTATTATCAGCTAATTCTCTAGGTTCAATGCAGTGACTTATGATAATTCAGTACAAAGAGAAACTGAGTAACACTAACAAGAGTTAGCCTAGTGTATACTATAGCATACAGTACACTATATACTACATATGAGGCCGTCACTCGAACAACCATCTATCTGCACAAACAAATTGGAGAAAAACGCAATTGAAGTTGTGCAATATTTACATTATCATATTTCTGTTAATATTTATGCTATGACATCATTCTTTTTTCAAAATGAAGCTAAAAGCATGCTCTTTACAAATTATCTGTCTATCCAAACTTTACCTCAAACAACACCCCAACTGCAAAAAACCGGTCTGAGAAAAGTACAACATAATAGTTTGTCAACATTGAAATGACAATATATTGCCCATTTATCATTCCAGTTACTCTCACTCTTTCTAGATCATGAAGGTGAAAAACACTTTTTTTTTTTTACAATTTCTAAACTAGTATATAGACGAAAATTGCTGAATTCGAAAGTATGTATAACTAAAAATCCAAAAATTAGCATAATGACATAAACAGTATAGTAATTATTAATATATCAGCTAACTCAGGACGTTCAATGCATTTTGACATATGGTAATTCAGTACAAAAAGAAATTGAATACAAAACGAGAATCAGATTGTTTAACAATTCAGTACAAAAACAAACTGGACACGAAACGAGAATCAGATTCAGTCCGATGTTGGCATAACTGAATGGTGTCAGGCTGCTGATGACTACGTATATTATGAATACAAACTTAACAAATATGCATCTTTTAAAAAGTTATACATTACTTCACTGTATCCAATAGCAAGTGCTGCTGTTAGTGAATTTCAGGCCAGCAGAGGCTGGTTTAAGAAATTCAGAAAGCTAACGTGCATATGTAATGTGCCTCCTTCATTGATTGAGGACATGTTTGCAAAGTGGAGTGATGTAAAAGATTTTGTGGAGAATTATCATCCCAACAAAGATATTGTAATCAAAGATATTGTAATCAAAGATCTTGTAATCTGTCTCTCCAACATCTTTAATGACGATGCTGTGTTTTACTTCAAGCAAATTTTTTAAAGACGCCAGAAACTAATGTCCCTGGACAGTTTTGTTATGCAACAGGGGTCCAGTGACTCAAGCTGATCCTAGTGCCAGTAGAAACCAAAGAGGGGAAGTAACCCCAGATAGCACCAGTAAAAGATGAAGAGAAGTAACCTCAGATTAAGTTCCTTGATACCTGAAATCCTTCTGGAGAGGGATTCCCCTTACAAACAATAACCTCTCACCCTACTTCTCCCCATCTTCCATACGCTAACAAGATTCTTCCATAAAGGTAAGTTATGTTAAATGTTTATTCATCCATTTCATTAGGAGGGCTTCATTCCTCTCCGTCCTAACTGGCAATTCAAGCATCTTATGATTAATGGGCTGTAATGAGCAAGCTATGCTTATAAGATACAAAAACGCTATTTTCCATACACTCATTAAACACCTGCAAGTATTCTTGCTTTCAATTTTTAAAATGCCAAACACTAAAATGACAAAAGCTTAAAAGTTAAACAAGTCTCAAAAGCATGGTTTCAATATGCAAGCCTCCATCTTACCTCTTCATCTAGAAACGAAACACCAGGGGATGCTAGAACATGTCGTTTTTTCTGAAACATTCAGTTCCATTAGTCTTTGATTATAAAACAAAAACAAGTACTTACAGTCATCAATGTCAAAACCTACTCAATAATTATATCAAATATAGTACAAAATATAGGAAATCCTAACATTATTTACCAACCTTTCCACTTGTGTTAGGGGTCTTCTTCACAGGACTTCTATTTGCAGGTGTCCAGTGTGAAGGAGTGAAGTTTCCATCCTTAAGATTCTTCATCATTGTCTTCATACTACGTGTTTTCTGAAAAGATAACAGTTGGTAATATTTAGCTGCCTCCGTCATTCTACAGTAATAAACCTAATTAAGTGTTGCACTATATTATGCCAGCCACTGAATTCACTAAATATCCTCATCCTTCCAGATTCCATGATTATCTAAAAAATCTAGAATTGGAGATGCATTTCTCAGTTCACAGCCATAAATAATTTGTAAACACAAAAAAATACCTCTATACATTACTATTTACAGTAGCATTTCATGAATGCAAAATAAAGATTACATCATCCATCCAGAATTCAAGATAACTAAACAATTTAGAAACATGCATTTTTCAAGGCCTACCTGTACAATTCTGTTAAAAACACCTACATGAATAGAAATCAATTTACAATACAAGAACATAAAAAAATATAACAGTATACAAAAACTATCTTTTTTAAAAGGTGAGGACATATCTGTTATAAAGCAAATTCAAATTGGAACTAGACAAAAACACTAAGTGTTGTTCACTTATTGTGCAATATGTGCATGATCAATGCAAGGCACTTGAGTGAGCAAACCTTCAAAAGGTCCCTAAAATAGCAGCTCTCCATCTAACTTCGAGTCATGAAACAAAATAAAAAACACCAACATTCAATATATACACATATCAAATGCGTGCATAACACATTCACTTGATCACCAGTTACAGAATATAAAAACATCATACATAGATGTTTGCAGTAAAAGGTCTGTTGTAATTACAAATATGATTTACAGGACTAATGAAACATTTTGTGAATAGACAGCAAAATATTTTCAAAGACTCAGCAGTGCTATGATAAGCTTGAATGGTAAGAATAATTATTACAGGTATGATAAAAGTACAAAGAACTTGACAATATCATATACCGCATGATGATGTTATAAAAAATCCATTTCTTAACCCTTAATGGACAGACAGCCTCATATGGGTAGCAATAACAGGTTTGGGGTGGTGGATGGATTCACTCATAGTGAGCATCAGTATCACACGCCATCGATTTGGAGGAATCAGATTTCATTATACTTCTATACCCCATAAATTCACAAATGGCAATTTTACACTGGCTCAGATCAACGAAGTAGGCGGCTCATGGTGTCCTTTTTATTTATTTGCTCATAAATATACCTAGGGGTTGCTGTTGGTTTTAGTTATCTTTTATGACAATATGGCAAGTTATAATTGTAATTTTACAAAGAAAAGTGCAAAGAAATATTAGAAAAACATGCATAATCCAAAAATGTTACTGCATCTTCGATCTCGGTAAATTTACGTAAATATTTTAAAACAAATATGTTCAGAATTTTTTAATGATTTTAGTTCTTATCTGCTTTGATATTGCATGAGCTGTAATTATAATTATATAAAATAAAATTAAACAACTTATCAATAAAAACATGTATAATTTGGTAAAATTTACGATTGTCCTGTAAAAGAGGTCCCCCACAAGTGGAAGGTAGAGAAAATTTTTAGATTTTTCTTCTTACATCATGTGCATTTGCATATCTTCCTCTTTCCATCAATGTTTTTTTTCTTATATTGGTCAACCTCAAAGTTTCCCAAGCCTGGGGTGCGGCATGTTTTTTTTATTTTGCCCAGCTCTTAAGAGTTGAAAGATTGTATGAGAAATTTGATATAGTAATCTAAAGTAAAGTCTCAAACAAAATCTTAAGCTATCCTAAATTTGGTTAATGCTGACTGCTTTGGGTAATGACTTAGTTTTTGGAACCTAACCATGTTGATGTGTGAAGAATAAACAAAATAAATTTTTAATAAACAGTAGCATTATTTGCAATAAGCTATGTTACTTCTTTGCTTTTGACATTAATATTCTCATGAATATGAGAATGTGACAGATGGCTCCAGTATTGATTCTTTTTGTATGTCAAACAATAATGTGCAAAATCAAAAGTTAAATCCAGAGTAACTAACAAACATACAACTTTAAACAATGAATTTACTTACAGTATATAATCCAGTCCAAAAATGCACACCTTTATACATAACTTAAACTTTTATTAATAATATTCATTATTGACTTTATCTATCAAAGAATGGTACCCTAACAGCCTACTAAAATACTTAAAACAGCTATACAGAAAAAAAACAAATCTAAAAATGACAATTTTTCATTTGTATTTTTCATAGCTAACAAACCTGAGGTGTTAACAATAGGATAAATCTTATGGTGCCAGCTGGAAACCGGTTAAAAACAATCAATGATTGTAAATGCAAGGAATCTGCAGCATCTGGCATCCGATACGTAGTTGAGGTGGAGTAGTCCAGAGACCGCTCCTGAATCCAGTGACGCATTATTCTTTCTTCCAACCCAGGATGAAACATAATAGGGGTGGGGTGGCAAGAGTGGACAGTCGATGTTAAGACTTCAGGTTTGTTAACTATGGAAAATACAAAATTAATTAAAAATGTCATTTGTTCATATGCAGAACAAATCTTTGGTTTTAACAACAGGACAGACTCAGACTTGGAGAAAGGTATGAGAATCCTGAACTGACTGGAGGTTCAGCACACCTGATCATTCTTCTTAGAAATATAAGAATTCTAAAGAAGAGGACCTAAGCCTTTGAGATGTTAGATGTGTGGATATCTACCACTCAATCCACCGAGTTAAATACAACGAAACATGTCCAGATTCATTGTATACATGGAAGTCAAAAAGAACTATGTATATCTGTTCTGGCAACAAACCATGTTAGACACAAGAAACAGGTTTGTCACCACTCCTCACTCCCCTTGCCGGAGAGAGGAGTTGAAGCTACTGAAGAGCAGATTTGCATGTTGCATGGGACATTAAAAGTGCTGTAACAGTATGGCTGCAACGCTCACCTGTATCAAGCCCGTTCCAGTGTGTGATGACTATTCTTCAAACCACCCATAGGTATGAAGAAAGGATAAATGGGAAAGAAAGGAGACCAGTCATCTTACTCCTTCCCTACTCCACACAATCGTCTTAAGCAAGAAACAAACTGTCCTGCCAGGGGCACTGGATGAGTCACACTTGTTGAACAGGCACCAATGGACCCAAGGAAAAAGTATCCAAGGATCTGTGGGCAACACCTCTTCAGGTAGAAGAATGTGAAAGTGGTTTGATGCAGTCAGGAACCAGCATTCAAAATCCTAAGGACAGATAAGTTATTCTAAAATGCCAGGGAAGAACCAATCCTCTGATGTCATGCACTTCTGCATGCACCTAATTGGTGACAGAACTTGACAATAAGGAGTAGGCTTGCCTAATCACCTCATGTAGTTGAACGAAAGGGTATTCTAGGACACCTCTTTCTTGACCTGGCTTGTGCTAAAAGTCTACGACACCTAAACTCTTGGTGACGTGACCCTCAGATGATAACACAGTGCTTTGACAGGTCAAAACAAAAACTCTTAAAGGTTACTGATAAACTTCACAATGTACAGAACAGAAAAGGAAGCAAAATTGTCATCGTGAACCGTGGGTATCTGGTTTTTGGCCACAAATTCCAGGACAATTCGAAAGCTACTGACCCCAAAACATTGTGAGTCCATGTCACAAGCCTGACTGAAGTTCTCCAACTCTTCCAAGGAAGCCAAGGTCAACAGGAAAACTGTTTCCAAAGTCAGTTTCCTTTAAAATGATTGACAGATGTGCTTGAAGGAGCTTGAGTGAGACTGCTCAGTACCAATGTAAGGTCCCACATAGGAGGTTTGAGTTTCCTAGGCAAACAAAATTGCTCAAAGCACTTGAACCACATTGAGAATCCTCAGGGCAAATAATGTCCACATCCTTAAGAGAACTAACCACAAGTCAGCCCTGTAACCCCTCACCAGTACCATCAGAATGAATTTCCTGTTCTGACAAATATCTGTTAGTTCTTGTCTAATGAACAGGAACAGAGTTCAGAGAAATTCTTTTTGATGACAACAACCACAGCAGCAGACAGCTCGTAATGTATAGGGCTGATGAAGATCCTCTGAAGTACTAGCCTGACATCTGAGTTCCTGCTCCACAAGAAAGATTTCCAGCTCAAAAGAGAAACTTGACAGACTCCAGACATGAAGAGATAAGGATACTACTGAATGGTGGCCTCTTCACAAGACCGGTGAAGAAGGCTGTGCTAAGGCGGAATCTCTCTCGGTCACTCGGCAACAAACTTGAGGTTCATCACCAAAAATTCAGTTATCATTGTCACCAGACAAGCATTGTAAAACCAGATCGCCAATGACCAAGGTCTGCCTGTATTGCCCACATCCTGGTTAAAGAAAGGAATGGAAGTGTCCAACACTACAAAAGATAAATAGAGGCACTAAAACCTGAGAGTATACCGAACATGAAGAGCCAATAGTTCTCTGCTGAATTCCCCAGGAAGAGGGACAGTGTATAACCTTCACAAAGAGACAACTGAATCCTGCTGAAAACCTTAGTTCTCTGCTGAATTCCCCAGGAAGAGGGACAGTGTATACCCTTCACAAAGAGACAACTGAATCCTGCTGAAAACCTCACAAAGTTATGACCAAAGGAAAGGAACTAAAGAACATTCGACTCTCAAGTAGAACAGATACAGCTGAGTGGGCAATCATTAAAATATACTTTTCTTTTTTGCAGAATCAGGCTTGTACGTTTAATGTTAACCCAGATTCTTGAGCATGTCTGGGAGGAAAAACTTACCTGAAAGAATGTTTGTTTAAAATAAACCTGTCACGCTAAGGTCACACATTCACGTATCACGCATGCACGCCCACGCATGAGCGGAAATTGGTAGTTGGCAACAGCTTACGTCAGTAAACCATAAATGTTCCGTAAAACATACATAAAATCGTGGACGTACGGCGACGGGTTGGCCGGACGCTGTGCACCACCCAGGGGAGCGCCATAGGCCACTCCTGTTTTGAAATGTTCAAATCAAGTCGTGGGTGGTCACGCCAAATGTCATTGCAAGTGGGACCCACGGCAACTGCAACGGGGTAGGTGTTGGGCTCAACAGCACTGTTCGCCACCACGGTTTTCTTCTCGCCACGAAGCATGTGCGCCTCCCCATTGCGCGGTGGCCTACGGGGAAACTGACTCACATGTTTACAACCCTGTACGACATGGCAACACTGTAGCGCGGCATGAAAAAAAGGTCAGGTCGGCGCCTTCAGGTCAGCAGTGCCATTTAAAAACTCACAAAACTACCTCAATACAATAAATCATTTTAAATAAAGAATTTTTTTGTATTCACTTTGAAAGTAGCAAACAAACATCAGAGTCTAAACATGTGAAATGAAAAAACAAACTCACGAAAAAATAATATATGACCAAAATATACACAAAGGACAAAAGCAAAATTTTTCAACACAAACTACAAAACTACATCTGAGAAGAAAAAAAGAGAGAGAGAGAGAGAGAGAGAGAGAGAGAGAGAGAGAGAGAGAGAGAGAGAGAGAGAGACGAAGAGAGAGAGAGAGAGAGAGAGAAGAGAGGGGAACACTGATACTTGGTGCTTTTACATCTCTCTCTCTCTCTTCCATCCTCGAGCTTCATCAAGAACTTATAGTGTATATAATGTATATATTTATATTTTAAATGTTAAGTATCTTTTTAAGTATATATTTATATTTTCTGTTAAGTATTTTCTATGTATCTTTATAATTCTGGTTATTTTATATCTGGTACTCATTGAAGCCTCTCTCTGTGTCAATTTTTGTTATTTTCTATTTTTAAGTTCATATCCTTTTCATTGTGTAGTTTTTGAGTTGAAATAGCTTCATATTTTACTTAAGTGTAACTGATGTGTGTTTTGGTGCACATTAAGTGCTCTAGGGTTAATCTGGGGCTCTTGTAATGCATTTTTATTTTATTAGTTTTGTGTGGCTGCAAATTAATCTCATTTCAAAAGTTGTTATCTAAGTTCCTAAGGCTGCTGTTTTGTTTAATCCATGATGATTCAGAACAGGGGCAAAGCTTCTTACTGCATAGAGTTGACAAGGGGAACTGCAAGCTCTGTTTACAGGCCGGCCTTTTTGTGCCCTACAGCCCCACAACGTTGGGCATGGTACAGACGTGAAGTTGACGTAAGTCAACAATATACTAGAATGTTACACTCTTGGCGTACGTACGTCAGTGCGCCGTCCCTTGCAACGCAAAACCTTGGGGTTGTGTAGGACTTCGCCGGGCCAGTACCGGTAGGCATCACATCATGCTTGTGTTGCACATACATATGCAGCGCAATGTACGGTGCTGGCTTTACGTCCATCAGACCGTGTCCTGTTTCCCAGCTGTTCAAGGTCATTTCACCGCAAAGATGCCCACAATCCACATACATGGGCATACACCGTCGTGATACATAAATGTGTGACCCCATCTTCACACTGGAGTCTGTGCCATGAGCGGTGACAATGAGATCACCGTTTATGGAGGATGAAGGAGGCAGTTTCTCCTACAACCATGGATTCTTTGTTACTCATAATAGACCTCAACATTGCTCCATTCCCAAAGCCCTAAGATGGGAGAGAGAAGCAAGGCTACTAATAATAATGGAGGGTTGAGTGCACAAGCACTTCCATCCCATGGATAACAAGACCAAGTTGCAAGGTTAGCAAAGAGGTCATAACAGGCTGTGCCTCTGCATTCACCTTCTCTGGATCTTAGAAGATGCCCCTAAAAGCAAGACAAAAGGTAGTATTTGGTAATAAAATCCACAAGGAAGAGTGGATCTTCCAAGACCTCCAAAATAACATGCTTCACAACCATGTCAAGTTCCATGACCACACCAGCAATGGAGATGTATGGACTAAATGACAACCTAAAGAAAAATGTAATAGTCAATTAAGAAGGTGGTACCCCACCCACACCCCAACCTATTTATCAAGTTACCTATTTTGTTAACAAGCTTCAATGACCAAATCATGCCAAAGGTGTATCCACATATATGGCAACGGTCTGTGACTTTATACATACAAGCAAATATACTTTAAATAGAATACTAAAACTGACTTTTGGTAAAAAAAGTATAAAATAACTTCATTAGAAAACTTGGAAACAATAAAATTTTTCAAGAATTTCCTTGAAAGCTGCAGATTCTCCCTACTACAGTATACAGTACTAATAGGTCACTGCCATAATTAGATAGTACTAATTTTTCAATATTACAATCTTGTTAAAAAACTGACATACCTTTTTCAGCTCTTTAGACTTGGTTTTGGGCTTCTTTATCTTATGGCTTACTCCTTTATTGATATTGTCCTTGTGATATTTATTGAGACGGTACTTTACTGGCTTTGGGTTGCTCACTTGCCTCACTGGAGTAACTGGAGACTTTGCAGACTTGTAGAATCCAAAGCTGAATCCTGAGAGGTTTACATTATTAAAAAAAATTATACACTTATTTGTGCATATACCTATCTCTCTAAAGATTCCTTACTTATGCCACATTTGATTTACAGTACAGTCAACACGCCACTATACCACGGTTCGGTATTCAGATTCTTTTGTGGAACATATCTCCAAATATATTGTGGAAAATTCACTCATTTGTAGATTTTTTCATATAGCAATATTTACTAATTACTGTATTTTCACATTATTTTAATGACTAAATAAATTTTTCATAAAATCATTTACTAATTTTCAAATAACATTGATGTAAACACTGCAAAATATCAATGGAATGTTCAAGTAAAATCCCTAAGTTGATCTATTATCACTGTAATATGCACAGTATGAAAAAACTGTCCACACATTTATTAATTGTTTTACCGATGTAAACATAACTTGGTTCTGTCTCCTGGACAACACACTATTGGCTGGATGGGTTGAAAGCAGCCAATCACACAGCTTGAAGCTCGGATGCTTTATGTACATACTTCCAATTGTGTATGAGTCTTACTTTTGCTCTCTCTCGCACTGAGATAAGAGAGATTTTTACGCATTTGTAACAAGTACAGTGGTTCCCCCCGTATTCGCAGGGGATGCGTACCAGACCCCCTTATGAATAGTTACAACCCGCGAAGAGTTGGAACTCCTATAACAACGCTAAAATAAGCCTATTTGGTTAGTTAAAACAAGAAAAACCCACTAAAAATGTTAATACTTGGTTTTTTTAATAGTTTTATCACAAAAAGTGCATTTTATGATTAAATTGTTATAAAAAAACAGGAATTTGTGGATATTTCTCATAGAAAAATACCGCGAATGTGCGAAATTTCCGCAAATAATGTGGGGAAACGTTTCCGAGAGAAATCCGCGAATCCACTGTATGTTTATTTCTTTTGTATAGTTTTACAGAAACCAATATTTGTACGCATTTGTAACATCACAATTTGTCGTAAATATGATATTGTTATGATACAATAAAGTTTGTTCATACTTACCTGGCAGATATATATAATCAAGTACCCACCCACCTCCCCTCAGGGGACAGTGGAAATAAAAATTATGAATAGAAAATGGGAATGGTTCCTGATACCCGCCTCCCAGCGGCGGGAATGGGTACTAACCACCTGGCCGACCACTGCGTGTGTCGGAAGTTTTTTAAATTCTGTCGGACTTCAGAAAATACAGCTATATATATATCTGCCAGGTAAGTATGAACAAACTTTATTGTATCATAACAATATCATTTTGTTCATGAAACTTACCTGTCAGATATATATATAGCTGAATCCCACCGTTGGAGGTGGGAAGGGACAGAATAGAAGGATTTTGGGAAACAAATGCATGCAGATGATTTACATCTTGGTTCCACCTGTTAGCATAGCCGACTTCGTGATTACTGTCACCCAAGTCTGCTTCTGCTTTACTAGAGTTGCCAGCGAGGTAGAGACCTATAAAGCTGGTGCACTCCAGATGATCTGTCAACGGGGGCGTGACCACAATGTGACTAGACCATATTGACCATACCATGAGGGCTAAGAAGTAAAATAAATATATATATATAAATATATATATCACCACCTGACCAACCTAGCCAAAGTTAAGGTGTGTTAACTAAGGCTTAAGAGTTAAGAAGTCGCCGTTGTCGGCGACTCAACAACTAAATTAAGAGCTCTTCCTAACCATTTTCTACAGGATAGGATGAGTGGTACTTCTTGCCCCCAAGATTGTGTCTGCAGACACGTATGGCCCTAGCGAGCAGCAGATCTCATATGCCATCTTCACATCTCGCAGGGAGTGTGAAGTGAACACAGAGTTGCTTCGCTAAAACATGGTACTCAGGATGTTGCTGAGTGCCATGCTCCGTTGAAATGCTTCCGAGGCCGCGCCCTCACCTCGTGAGCATTCAGATAAAAAGATTTCAAATCTTTGTGCAAACACAATGAAGGAGCATTTTTGAAAGAACTCCTTAACACTAAAGCCAGGGTGTTCTTCGATATGGGCAACGTCTGGTCTTTTTCGGAACACTGCAGATTGCCCGAATGACTTCGACTTTCTTGAGTTTTATGTAGATAAAACTTGAGAGACCTGACAGGGCACAGGACTCTCTCTGGATCCTGCCCACTAACTTGTGCCAACCTTGCTTCCAAGCTCTGGCCCAAGGACAAAACGGGTTTCCATTCTTAGGCCACAACGAAAGGCTTAGAGAGCACACCGCCTTGTGTTCTCTAAAGCCAAAACTTGTGACGATGGCTTAAAATCTCACTAACCCTCTTTGTCGTATCTAGGGTGGTTAGAAGAAGGCCTTCCTGATCACATGCAAGAAGTTAACAGGTAGGAGAGGTTCGAATGCTTTGACATCAAGAACTTCAAACTACGTCTAAGTTCCATATTGAAAGCTTCGATCTGGACATGCACAGTCAGTCCGTCTGTACTAAAGTCAGGTGACCGACCAGTTGACCAGTCAGACGAATCAAGGACAGCAAGGCTGTACCCTGAAGACCATAAGGCACTATTCTTCGCTGAAGGATGAGTGTCTGGACTGCTGGGCGATTCAATCTAAGCAAACCTTGGGGGGTGTATCAACGCAACCCAACGTCGTCAGCGAATCAACTCCTGACTCGAGCTTCTGGTGCCAGGAGAAAGGAGCAAGGAGCAAAAAGGCGATTCAGTCCCGAAGGAAGAATGCCTGACAGTCCAACCTGGTCTCATGTTACACGATCATCGGGGTGTATAAACGCAACCGACTTGTCAACAAGAACTCAGGGCTACTATATGTCGCCTGATCTCGCACGAGTGTCTGACTCCGAGAAAACAGGTGAGACAAAAAGTAGATGGTGAGCGAGTTTCGAGATTCCACAGAACTCAAAGATCGTGAAGGGCCTGTTGTTTGACAGACGCAAATCTCTGAGCCCAAAAGCCGTCAACAACATATTTGCGTATTCTTTAATAGTTGTGACTGCCAGCTTATCCCATTCTTCAGACGGAAATGGAAGACGGTAATCTTATTCCTGTCAACATCTCGATAGTCTGAACGTTGTCAGACTCAGAGCGGAGAGGTTATAGGTACCTTTCGAGTTAGAGTAGACCGACTCTCTCGGAAAAGGTCCTTGGAAAGTGAACTAGGAAGGATGTGGCCTCTGTGAATCCAGGATCCTGAAGGCCAACATGGGGCGATCCGCGTCATTGCGCTCCTGTGACGTCATAAATCCTCATTACATTTACTAAGCGATTGAAAAAGGGGAAAGAGACTAAACATCCATCCCCGTTCAATATCATAGGATGGCGTTTAATGGTACCGATCCCGGATCGAGAAAAAGGGAGCAGAGAAGAAGAAGCCTCTTCGTCCTCAACATATCGAAGAGAAGAATGAAAGGGCGTCCCTAAAGTCTCTCCACAACTCTCAACATACTTCTAAAGAAAGATTCCACTCGGAAGTCAAAAGTTGCTGCCGTCGATCGAGACGATTCGTACGGACTTTTGCAATCCTGTAACGAACCTCTAGAGGATCGTTACATTCTACGCCTGTTGTTATAATAGGCTCTTTCTCGTAAACTCGAGCAGGGACCGAGAGAAGTACTTCTTAAGATATGAGAGAGCTGTGGAATATCAGAGTTGATGTGGACCACTGGTTCCAAAACTCGTTTCGAGGACTGGAGGGACGACCGAATTGCATTTACTTCTTTCAGATTAAGATCCAGGACATCTGAAACACTATCCAGATGTCCGGCACCTTCTTTCTATCATGACGCACGAGAGATGTTCAGAATAATTCCTAGATCTTGAATAATTTTCAGTTCCCGGTAGGAAAAAACTGTGGTCTGAATTGCAGTCTATTCGGGGAAACAAACTTCTTCAGGAAGGAAATGGTCCCCAGCAAGCTCATCCATTCCCTCCCGAGTATGCTTTACTTCCCATATAAGGCTGCGCTTTGCCTAAGCAGGAGAGCATAAAAACGTGCAATGTTGCGGTAGACTCGTAGTTCTATACCGTGCGGTAACGAGCACCGAAAGGATTGAGATAACTCTGTTGAACATAGTAAGGCAAAACGAATGCAACGTTTATTCATTCACGTAAGAAATCCCCTCAATCTTAGGCTAAAGTCCGTGATTGTAGGACAGAGATACAGTTAGTCAGTCAATCCCGCAGGAGAGACGTAACCGCCAGCACAGAGATACGGTTAGTCAGTCAATCCCGCAGGAGAGAGAGACGTAACCTACAGCGCATGATCTGTTACTGGCTCGGTTGGTACTTGGACAGTCAGACACAGCAGCAGCCAGCAGCTTACGAACGTAGTCTCTTAACTTTATGTCTGGGTTGCCAGCTACCCTATTCTACGAAGAAATAGGTCCGTTATTTTTTTAGCAAAAAGAGACTCTCAAGTCTGGTATATTTAAGCGAAACAGAAAACGCTAAATATATAGATGCGTTTGTGTCGTCAGAACACTACCATACAACGGTAAAAGATAAATCGGAAACTCCTGGAAGGCTGCAGGGAGTAACTATTAAATGTCCTTAAAATAATAGACAATAGACCTCTCGGATTGCCATCCGAAGAGGTAACTACAGCAAGCGTGTATGACTTGAACCAACAGTAGTAAAATAACGCAAGGCAAAATATATTATATCACAATAAAGTTTGTTCATACTTACCTGGCAGACATATATATAGCTGAATTCGGAAATACAGCTACATACATATCTGACAGGCAAGTTTCATGAACAAAACTTAGAGAATCGAAGCAGACAGCTCAAGCTTCTTATGTTATTGGACCTAAGCGTTCATTGACGTAGTCTACAAGTCTATTTCTTGTACGAGTCTGCGAATGACGAATGAGAGCTCTTCCGAATCTTGTCAATAAGAGCTTATTCGCTTACGTAATATCAAGTTAAAGAGATGCTTGTCAATGAGAACTAACCCATTTACGGGACAAAGAGATATTTTGTCAATGAGGGGATACCACTTACTTGACAAAACGATAGAATATTGTCAATGGGGGAAAGTCACTGAATTGACAAAACGTAATCCAGGAAGTCGAGCATTTTATTTTCCAATTCCCGTCTCAAACGAGAAAGGGGCAAGAATCCTGTTAAGAGACAGGGCTTACAGCAGGTAGAACGACGATGTTCAATTCGGCAGCGTAGTCCCGACTAGAAACTAACAAAATCTATCATCTGAAAAACCCTTTCAGATGGGCTAAAAAGCTTGCAAAATTATCCTGGGAAGAGGAAGAAACTCTCCAACCAGCTTCCTCTCCCGTATCACAACTAATGCCTGCTAAAGCTTAAAATTTATTGGCAGTATGGCAAAGGTGGCAAAGGAAGTCCTGTCTTGCGCTTTCCTGAAGAGCGTCCTTTTGATGAATGCCTTTGCAAGAATCCTACTGAACGTCGCCGAGACGTCGAGCCTTTACATAACCCGTAACTGCCTTATCGCAAAGTCTTGACTGCGGTAGAGAAAACGAGATCTTCCCTTGAGCTTTCCTTAACTCCATCCACCTTTGCGAAAAGCAATATAATATTGACAGAGACCTCTTGAATTCACGAACCGAGGTCCTTGCTGGGTTTCGAAGACGAAGAAGTTGTCTGTTCACTTTAAGCTTCCTCCGAAGCACTGCTTACTTCACATTCTTGAGGCTCAAATCTTAAACAAGAGCTTGAAGTCTGAAGAGTTCAACAGAAACGTTCAGCCAGGAGACAAACCTGGTGTGCGCTGGCGCGCGCTCGGCGTACCATTTGCTTTGCGAGGACGCTCGGCGTCCTGGCGCGCGACTCGGCGTCCACTGGCGAGGACGCTCGGCGTCCACTGGCACGCGCCTGGCGTCCATCCGAGCGTCCCGTTCAAGCCGAGCGTCAAAAGAAGCGTGCAGAAAAGCGTCACGCTCCTGACAGGCGTCAAAACAAGCGAGAGAAACTGCCTTCTTTTTCATATTTCTCGGTGGAAAGACGTACACGTGATCAGGCGACGTTCGCCTTCTTACTTCTCACTGAAACGCATAACGAGAGAGTGAGGGGACGTGAAGCGTCCTCTTCTATAAAACTTCTATTTAGAGGGCGCGAGTCCTTCGAGATTCGTGCACGTGCACGATCTTCCGCAGCCTGGGAAACGTCAACAGGTCCTACCGAAGGGACGCCAGATCGATGTGGGTTCCCCGTAAACCTCCTTCGGCTTTCGACATGCCCTCTCCCTAGTCCTGGGAGTCCGACAGAGGTCCAGGCCTAGAGGCGTTATGGGGCGGATCTGACGTTCCCTCCTGACGAGAGAGAGGACTGAAGCGTCCTCTTCTAAAGCTTCTTAGAGGGCGCGAGTCCTTCCGAGAGCTCCAACCCTTGCGCGGGGAGGACGCCTCAGAGGACGAGAAGCAATCCTTCAGGATTCGTGCACGTGCACGAACTTTGCAGTCTGGGGATTTTCATCAGAAACTGCCGAAGGCACGCCAGATCGGTGGGGGTTCCTCGTAACCCTCCTCCTTCGGCTTTCGACATGCCCTCTCCCTGTGGTCCTGGGAGTCCGACAGAGGTCTAGACCTAGAGGCGTTATAAGGCCGATCTGACGCACCCTCCACTACACAAGGGGCACTATCACTGCACTTAGCCACTTCACTATTGCTCTCTAAAGCAAGCACTTTCGATTCTAAGTTACGAATCGAAAGAGTATAAGAGAAAAGGGCAATAACCTCTACAGACACTGTTTTAGGGCCCGAAGGCAACATTACAGGGTTAGGAGTAACAATAACAGAAGTAGCACTCTTCACAACAATGAAGGAGAGCGATCACCTCTCGCAGACATATTCATAACCCGTAGGCCATACTATAGGGTTAGGCAAAATAAAGTCTACAGGAAGGTTAGCAGGTTCACTACCCTGACTTTTGTTTACTGATTAATTGCGTACATACGAATCATACTTTTTCCTTACGGAATTAGACATGTTTACTGATTAATTGCGTACATACGAATCATACGTCTTCCTTACGGAATAGACAAAGTCTCACACTCCTTACATGACAAATCTCAACAAAGAAGCAAGACCCAAACCCCTCGTGCATACCAAGTGCGGATCTACCAAAGCTTTCGGTAGCCACACCCTATCTTTGCAGACAACACCCTCTGAAACTAGCCTAACTAGATTCAGATATCTTATGCAAAAATGAATCAAATTCAAATCAATTTAAGATAGCGTATGCCTAGCCACAAATCCAAGTAAATAAATCAAAAGACAATTAGGATACTTAGCGGCAATGAAGTTTCCAAAATCCTAAGACGGAGGTACTGAAAACAGGTGTTTTCAGCACCGGCGACAGAAAAATTATGAATAGAAAATGGGAATGGTTCCTGATACCCGCCTCCCAGCGGCGGGAATGGGTACTCCACACCTGGCCCCGACCACTGCGTGTCGGAAGTTTTCTAAATTCTGTCGGACTTCAGAAAATACAGCTATATATATATCTAACAGGTAAGTTTCATGAACAAATGTATTTTTCCTAACTATGCAAACTTGAGGTCCTTTAACGTATGGAATGTAATCAGCGCCAGCAGGAACCGGTCGTAAGCTTTCGAACATGGTGGGTTGTTAGTTAACTGCTTGTCCGATAGTCGGAATCCCGCCCGACTGGGAGGTGAAACTTCACTTTGCTTTAGGCCCAAAAACAGAGTGGCATGAGGTGGGATTGTGTAAAGGACCTCAAATTTGTATAGTTAGGAAAAATACAATTTACGACAAATTGTGATTTGTTCCGACACGTAATACAAACCCTTGGTCCTTTAAGCCTTAAATGCCTAAGCGGTATTTCAGAAATCGTCTCCCGTATGTCGGCGGGTTTTGGGAGTGAGCGACGAAGCGGAAAAAATGTTTTTTCATAAAATCATACCACACTTAGTTTTCAAGATTAAGAGTTCATTTTTGGCTCTCTTTTTGTCATTGCCTGAAGTTTAGTATGCAACCATCAGAAATGAAAAAAATATCATTATCATATATAAATATTGGAATTGTGTGAAAAAAATTTCATATATAATTTTATACAAATCGCGCTGAGAGCAAAACGGTTAAAGCCAATGAGTTAATTTTTTTATGGTATTGTAGACTAAATTGCGATCATTTTTATATATAACAAATTGTAAAACGATCAAAGTAACACAGAAAATTTTAAAAAATGATGCATGAATTCGTAACGCGCGGACATAAAACAATGTTTTTTTTTTAAATTCACCATAAATCAAAATATTGTGTTAGTGACTTCCAGCTTGTTCCAAAATTAAGGTAATTGATTGAATATTACTAGCCTGTAGGATTTTTAGCTTGCAATTGCAATTTTCAACCATATCGGTCGAGTTAAAGTTGACCGAATGTCAATTTTTTTTATTTATCTATGTATTAATATGCAAATATTTCGAAAATGATAAAAGCTACGACCATGAATTATTTTTTGTTATATACTACATGAAATTGCGTGCATTTTCATATATAAAACTATATAACAGCTAATATAAAACAGTGCAAATATTACAACAATGTGACTCAAGCATTTCAGAGATTTGCGGCAGAGATACCGCACGTGGAGGGAATGAAAAGGTTTTTCAAAAATTCGCCATAAATCGAAATACTGTGCTAGACTTCCAATTTGTTTCAAAATGAAGGTGAATTATTTAATATTACTAGACTGTAAGAGTTTTAGCTTACAATTGTGTTTTTCTACCATTTTGGTCGAGTTAAAAGTTGACCAAATGTAAACATTTTTTTATTTACCGTTATTTATATGCAAATATTTCGAAAATGATAAAAGCAACAACCATGAATTATTTTTTTTTGTATTATATATAAAATTGCGCACATTTTCATATATAAAACTCTATATAACGGCTAATATGAAACGGTGCAAATATTACGACAATGTGACTGAAGCATTTCGGAGATTTACGGCGGAGATACCGTGCGGAGGGAAGGAAAGTTTTTTTTCAAAATTCACCATTAATCAAAATACTGTGCTAGACTTCCAATTTGTTTCAAAATGAAGGTAAGTGATTGAATATTACTAGACTGTAAGAGTTTTACCTTAAAATTGTGTTTTTTGACCATTTCGGTCGAGTCCAAGTTGACCAAACGTCGAATTTTTTCAATTTAACATGATAAAAGCTACGACCATGAATTTTTTTTTTTTTTAATTTACATAAAATTGCAAAAATTTTCATACATAAAACTCTATATAACAGCTAATTTGAAACGGTGCACATATTACGACAATGTGACTCAAGTATTTCGAAGATTTGCGGCAGAGATTCCGCGCGCAGAGGGAAGGAAAAACTTTTTTTTCAAAATTTCACCATAAATCGAAATATTGTGCTACAGACTTCCAATTTGTTTCAAAATGAAGATAAATGATTAAATATTATTAGACTAAGATTTTTAGCTTATAATTGCATTTTTTTACCATTTGGGTATAGTCAAAGTTGACCAAACGTCGAATTTTTTCTATTTATCGTGATTTATAAGCAAATATTTCAAAAATGATAATAGCTACGAACATGAATTATTTTTATTTTGTATTTTACATGAAATTGCACACATTTTCATATATAGAACTCTATATAACGGCTAATATGAAACAGTGCAAATATTACGACAATGTGACTCAGGCATTTTGGAGATTTGCGGCAGAGATTCCGCGCGCGGAGGAAAGGAAAGTTTTTTCAAAAATTCACCATAAATCGAAATACTGTGCTAGAGACTTCCAATTTGTTTCAAAATGAAGGTAAATGATTGAATATTACTAGATTGTAAGAATTTTAGCTTACAATTACGTTTTTCAACCATTTTGGTCAAGTCAAATTTGACTGAACGTAGAATTTTTTCTATTTATCATTATTTATATGCAAATATTTCAAAAATGATAAAAGCTATGACCATGAATTTTTTTTTTTGTATTCTACATGAAATTGCACACATTTTCATGTATAAAACTATATAACGGCTAATATGAAATGGTGCAAATATTACAACAATGTGACTCAAGCATTTCGGAGATTTGCCGCAGAGATTCCGCACACGGAGGGAAGGAAAAACTTTTTTTTTTCTTCAAAAACTTACCCCAAATCAAAATACTGTGCTAGATTCCGTGTGCAGAGGGAAGGAAAGTTTTTTTTCAAAAATTCACCATAAATCAAAATATTGTGCTGGAAACTTCCCAGGTTTCAAAATGAAGGTAAATAATTGAATATTACTAGACTGTAAGAGTTTTAACTTACAAATGCATTTTTCGATCATTTTGGTAGTCAAAGTTGACCGAACGTCGAATATTTTCTATGCATCATGATTTACATGCAAATATTTCAAAAATTATAAAAGCTACGAACATGAATTATTTCATGTTGTATTCTACATGAAATTGCACACATTTTCATATATAAAACTCTATATAACGGCTAATATGAAATGGTGCAAATATTATGACAATATGACTCAAGCATTTTGGAGATTTGCAGCAGAGATTTCGGGCGCGAAGGGAAGGAAATTTTTTTTTTTTTTTTTAAATTCACTATGGCCACGTGCTGCGTATATACCAGGTGAGGAGGCGCAGCATACCCCGGCATCGACACCGTTGTTGTGGTCAACGTCTCTGGTCCATGGGTGACCGGATTGGATCCACGCGCAGCCAGGTGGTAGAGCAGCCCTTGAACACTGTGTCCCCAGGAGCCCAAGCGAGTACCAGACCTGTCCGAGATCGTCACCCGCGGCAGGCTTACCTGAGGAAGGAAAGGTCGGTGGTGGGGGGGGGGGGGGGGGGGTTACGCCTATCTTCCTCCCCTCGTATCGCTCCGACTGCTCCCCTGACCACGATACACATAAATCATAAGTCTCAGTGCGAGAGCATTCACGCCCTCTACGCCGAGTACATAAATCATGAGGGTCTACCTCGAAGAGACACCTAAAGACCCCACACCTACGTCCCTCCACACCAGGGCACAATCTGCAATTGACGGGGGGTCTCTCCAGCTCGTGGGAATCCATAGTCACATAATTCACGAGCAATAATAACAAAAAACACAAAGTACTTACAAGTTTTCACTCGCACAAGCACTCAGTAATAGGGAAAGTAAGAAAGGATGGCTTCCTAATGAAGTAAACAAGCAAAGTGATTCTTCACCTCTCAGTCGGGTGGGACCCCCAACTATCGGACAAGCTTTTAAATACCTAACCACCTTGTTCAAAGCTTACGACTGGTTCCAGCTGCCGCTGATTACATTCAATATGTTAAAGGACTCATTGTTTGTATTACATATCAGAACAAACGCGCCTTTTGCGCTCCATTCGACGTTCAGACATCTCTATGTAAGTCTTGTACCACCACAAATACTCAAACTCTCGCAAAAGTTCGGCAAAACACGATTGCGGCAAAAGATCGCTCTAGGACGACGCGCCGCTGATGCTTGCTGGTGCGAGAAGAAAGCATTGCACATGCGCACCTGGGTAACGCTTGTAAACAAAATAACAGCTTGACCCGTGAACTCCCAGCATCCCTCAAGGGGCGCAATTCAAAAGCTTTCGCCTAGTAAGCCTATAACTATTTTTCCACGAATTTAAAAAAAAACTTTTTTGCGTCGACATAGCATACGTCAATTAAGCACCCGACAGACAATTTTCGTCGACGTTTAATACGTTCAATAGGCGTTTAAGGGTTAACATGGAAAACTCACTCACTGGTGGGTGGAATCTGAGTCTTATGAACAGACTGGTGTTCATCCGACCTTGGTTCCCTCCCTGGTCGTAAGAGCAGAGGGAGGGATCCTAGCCTCTGCCCAACTGATCAGGGTGTGCACCGCAGGATCAGTGGTCAGACTTCTGGACCAAATTCATAAGAGGGAGGCAAGCGTGCCTCTTATGAATAGCAACCAAGAACTAGTTCCTACTCAAGAGCCAAATATAAGATCATGGGTTTGTCTCTTGTTGGCATCCACTCCCCCCCTTGTTAGGGGAGTGGTGGATAACCACTCCTAACCCTAATGAAAGGGACAGGACGGAGCTCGGTTGCATAGCTTACCTGCATCGGCCTCCTGTCCAGCGTAGTGACGACCGCAGCCCTCTGCCCACAGCTAAAGGAGAGAAAGGGGGAGAAAGAGAAGCCAGTCACACACTCATTCACTAATCCATTCACGCAGTCTCACAAGGATGCGATGCTGTTTTGTCCGGCGAGGGAGCTGGGTAAGCTACACAACTTGTTGAGCAGCCACCATGGGTCCCAAGGAAAAGTGTCCAAGGACCTGTGGGTGATATCCCGAAGATAAAAAGATGTGAAGGTGGTCTGGTTGGCCCAAACCCCTGCCTTCAGCACCTGTGCCACGGACCAGTTCTTGCAGAACGCAAGGGTTGGACCAATACCTCTGACTTCATGGGCTCTCGGACGAAGGGTACCGGTGTTGTCACTATCCGAAGCGTACGCCTTCCTGATCACCTCACAAAGCTAGAAAAAAAGTGTGTTCTTGGACACTTCCTTCTTGGTAACCCCGGTGCTAACGAAGAGGCGTCAACACTCAGGCCTGGCCTGAGGTGGCGAGTTCTCTTCAGATAGCACCGTAGCACCCTCACAGAACAAGCAGCATCTCATCCGCATCACTGTTGGTGAAATCCTTCAGGGAGGGGATCGTGAATGACTCGAACCGGTCGTCAGGGACCGAAGGGTTCTGAGTCTCCGCTACGAAATCAGGGACGAAATAAGAGTGTCACCGATCCCCATCCCCTCGTGTGCTTTACATTGGAAGAAAGACCATGAAGTTCCCCTACTCTCTTCGCCGATGCCAGGGCCAGCAGAAAGACAGTCTTGAGGGTCAGATCCCTGTCGGACGACTCCCGGAGTGGCTCGAAGGGTCTTCAAGTCAAACTCCTAAGGACGATAGTAACATCCCACCCCGGGGGCCTGAGTTCCCTGGGTGGCCAAGACCTCTCGAAGTTCTTCATCAGGAGGGAGATCTCCATGGAGGTGATGTCCACTCCCCGCAGCTTAAGGACTAGGGCCAGGGCAGCTCTGTAGCCTTTCACTGCGGAGACAGAGAGGAGCTTCTCTCGGCGAAGGAAGACGAGGAAATCAGCTCCCTGCTGAAGTGTGGCTCTGAGAGGAGACAGACCCCGTCCACGACACCAACCACAGAAGACGGGACCACTTCCCCTGGTACACAGCTGCAGAGGACTGTCTGAGGTACCCAGCCATCTCTGTTGCTGCTCGGCGAGAAAAGCCTCTCGCTCACAAGAGATGGTGGATAACAGCCAGCCGTGAAGAGACAGGGACCGAACAGATCGGTGGTACCGTTCCATGTGTGGCTGGCACAGGAGGTTATGCCAGGGGGAAAACACTCTCGGTGCCTAGGCGAGCAGAGCCAGCAGGTCAGGATACCAAACGGCCTGAGGCCATTTGGGTGCCACCAGAATCTTCCAAAGATTTGCGGTGACCAGCACCCTGCTGATCACCTTGCGAATCAGACAGAACAGGGGAAAGGCGTACACGAAGAGGTTGTCCCACGGATGTTGAAGAGTGTCCTCTGCAGCTACCAATGGGTCCGGCACAACTGAGTACAAAACCTGGAGTTTTCTGTTGTGCCGGGTGGCGAACAGATCCACGACTGAACACCTCCACAGGTGAAGGAACCATTCGATCCCTATCACCTGATCCCGACGGCTGAGATTGTCTGCCACTACATTCCTCTTGCCTAGAATGTATCTGGCTGACAGCTCTACCGAGTGGGGCCCACTCGTGCACCTGCAACATCAACTGGTGCAACGGAAGGGACACTAGGCCCCCGTTTATTGACGTATGCCACTACTGTGGTGTTGTTGCTCATCAACACCACTGAGTGTCCCATCACCCATTCCCGGGACTCTTGGAGAGCGAGGAACGCCGCTTTGAGCTCCAGGACGTTGATGTGAAGGTGCTTGTCGTAACGTTCCCACACACCTGCAGTCAGCAACTCCAGGTGTGCGCCCCATCCCTCTATCGACGCGTCTGAGAACAGAAGCATCTCCAGAGAGAGAGAGAGCCAGAAGAGGAGAGAGATGAGGAGAGACGAGAGAAAGAAGGAGTGTATTGAGAGAGAGAGAGAGAGAGAGAGAGGAGGAGTGTGAAGAGGCACTCCTCTTACGAGGTTCCTATCGTCCAGCCACCAGGCTAGGTCCTGCCTCACCTCCTCCGTGAGAGGCACGGGGAAGTACGGCGGGTCTCTTGCCTGTGACCAACACTCCTTTAGCCTCCACTGAAGAGACCGCAGGTGAAGACGCCCGTGAGGGACTAACTTCTCAAGAGACGACAGGAGACCAATCACAACCTGGCCCTGCTGAGCAGGCTGCTCCTGTAGGGACAGGAACCGTCCGGCTGCCTCCCTGAACCTGCTGATCCGCAAGTCTGCGGGGAAGACTCGCCCTGCTACCGTGTCAATCAGCATGCCCAGGTACTTCATCGTCTGCTTGGGCTCGAGATCTGACTTCTCGAAGTTCACCACGATCCCGAGATTGCGACAGAATTCGAGGAGCCGATCCCTGTCCTGGCGAGCGGGAGCTCACCAGGACCAGCCAATCGTCGAGATACCTCAGAAGACGTATCCCTACCGAATGGGCCCAAGCCAACACCAGAGTGAGCACTCGCGTGAACACCTGTGGGATGGTTGAGAGACTGAAACAAAGTGCCCTGAATAGGTACACCGTCCCGTCGAGGATGAAGCGGAGGTACTTCCTGGAGGACTGGTGGATGGGTATCTGGAAATACGCATCCTTCAGGTCCACAGAAAGCATGAAGTCATTCTCCCTGATGGAATAGAGTACAGGCAGTCTCCGGGTTACGACGGGGGTTCAGTTCTTGAGACGCGTCGTAACCCGAAAATCGTCGTAAGCCGAAACGACGCTTGGAAATATGTCTTAAACTAATAAAAAGTTATAAAAACCTTACTTGTAATCCTTTGGTTACACTACATGTTATTTCCTGTAGTTTTATGTACAACCTGGAGTTATTTTCATAAAAGAATGCTGGTTCTTGAAGGTAAAAACTATTGTAATCCTCTGGTGACACTACATTCTTGAAGTTTTATGTACAACCTGGAGTGATTTTGCCAAATCTTGAGGGCTACAAGAACAGTTGATTACTATTTACGTATCATATAGACTGATTAAAGTAAAGGTATCTTTAAATAGGCTTATATTATTAGTATCAACAAAACATTTACTGGCATGAATCAGAGGCCGTTTAATGAGACGAACACTTCTCTCTCTCTCTCTCTCTGATCAAATTACTGGATAATGTCTCTCTTTGGATACTTGGAATTTGCGTTGTAATCTAACCAGAAACTTCGTTTTGTTATTATTACTGGAAACAAGCAATGATTTTTTCAATATTTGCGCTTTAGGACTGTTATATGTAAACTTTGCGCACCGCAAGCTAGTATGTATTCATTCGCTCGGAAACTAGTTCCGCATATGAGGCGTCACTAAAAAACATAGAAAAATACGACATAAAAAGTGTCGAAAATCATCATAACCTCAAAATTTTTGTTGTAATCTAACCAGAAACTTATTTTTATTAATATACTGTGCTAAACTATAAAGGATTTTTATCATAATATGCGTTTTTTAAAAGCGTCGTTAACTCGGAGCGTCAGAAGCATCAACGTCGTAACCTCGGAACAAGCGTCGTTACCCAGGACAGATTTTTCCATTGAATATTTAAGAAAAAGCGTCGTAACCTCGGAACGTCGTAAGCCGGAACCGTCGTAACCCGGGGACCGCCTGTACAGGGCGTGCTGTTTCCATCGTGAACCGAGATTGGCGAACGAATCAGTTCAAGGGGGAGAGATCTATCACCGGGCACCAGCCCCCCCAAGACTTCACCAGGAAAAGTCGGCTGCAGAAGCCCGGCGACTGATCTCGTACGATCTCCACAGCTCGTTTGGTCAGCATGGCATCTACCTCTTGCCGAAGCGCTACATCCCTGGCAGAACCGGGGACGTATGTCTGCAGATAGACAGGGTTGGAGGTGAAGGGTGGCCGTGACTCGAAGAGTAGGAGATACCCCTCCTGAAGGACATCCACTATCCAGGTCTCGGCTCCATAGCGCTGCCAAGTTGCCCAATGGCTCGCCAGGCAACCCCCCACTTCCGGCAGCAGGTGAGGTGGAACGCCGTCCCTAGCATTTCCCCTTCTTCAACTTCTTCCCGGTTCCTCCTCGGGAGGAGAACGACTGGGAGGAGGGCTGACGGTCACTCCTTACAGCAGAAGTCGAAGGCTGGGTCTTTTCTCTCAGCTTCAACGAGGATGTCGTCTTAGCCGCAGAGGAAGCGCTAGCCAAGCTCCGAGGCTTAGTCGCAGTGGCTCGAGGCTGACCAGTCGCCTTCAAGACTGCCTGGTAGACTAGGCGGTCACTGTCCTCAGTATGCCACTGTTCCACCACAGCGTACACCATCTCTCTGGGAAAGAGAGAGGAGGAACCCAGCACCAGTCCGATCCTCAGACCCAAAGCTGCCTCGCGCCCTACCGACCTGGTAACTCGAGCGAGGACTGCGTCCCTAAGTCTCAGCACCGGGTTGGCCCACAGGTTGGCCGTCTGGTGGGCCAGCTAGGAGATCACCCTAACCCCAGACTGACACAATCTCCCGAAAACCGGGTCTCCTTCGGGAGTGATGTTTCCCGAGGAGGCCGCGACCTTGGACACTGTGAGGGACCACAGGTCCAGCCAGGAGACTGCTTGGAATGCTGCCATAGCAGTCGATTCCAAAGCCAGTACCTCTTGCTGCAAGAACCAGAGGTTCTTGGCCAGCAGGTGTTGAAGAGACACACCCGGGGTTAACCTGTTTGGGTGGCAGCGGGTCCTCTGAAGGCACGTAGAAGCGCCTCTGCCGTGGTAGAGGAGGGGAAAGTAGCTTGGACGACCTGCCAGACCGAAGTGATCCCTCCTGTCAGGAGACGAGAGTCCACCTGGCCTAACACACTGTCAGCCAAGGCTGATCGGGGCAGACCCACCGTCATCCTGGGTTCCTTCTTAGGACCCCAGAACGACTCCAGCTTTGATCTAGGCTCGGAGGGCGGAGCATCGATCCTTCCCCAAGGTCATTGTGCTGACAAATCAGCGCGATGACCTCTGCAAACGACCTCTGGATCTGGGGAGTGACTGCGTCCTGGGGAGATGGACCGTCAAGTCCATCCAGGGAGAACGCCTCCCGAGACGACCCTCCTTCCACAGGAGGAAAAACGACAAACCCCTTCTGTTCACCTCCAACCACTTGGGCATACGATCTGGTGGGTCCCAAGACCGTTCCAGGTTCGTAGGTCCTCATGGAGGGACAGCGAGAAGCACACTCCTCGCAGTCACTCCTAATCACCTCGCTCCTCCTGGTGTAGCCCAAGGAGGTTGAAGGGATAGGAGAGGCAGACCTGACACTCCCCCCACTGCCCACCAGCAGAGCCGGTGTGCTGGGGGGGCTGCAGGCGATCGTCATCCCGCAGTGACGATAGGGCTGCAGGCCTAGTAGCACAGTTTCCCTGAGAACCGCTGGACCGAGAACGGTAGCGACGTTCCCAAGCTTCAGGAGAGATGCTACCAGTCAGCCTATCCATCCGGTCCTGGTGGGAGCGACGGTCAGGAGATTGGCAGGGTCCACTGTCGGGGTGGGAGCGTGGCCCATCCTCACGGCGTGTCACGGTACCTGGACCAGCCTGGCGATGGGGGGGGGACCTCTTCCTTGCCTCGGCCCGCGTACGGTCTGGTGGGACAGTCACGTCAACCCTGGGGACCGGCAGATTGCCACAACTGGGTCCTGGCAGCGAGCAGGCTCGGCTGCCTAGACCTTGGCTGCATGGTCACCCGCAGGCGACCGTACACTCAGTACCACCCGCAAAAGAGCGGCTGAGACGGTTCCTGGTGCCGAGGCAGAACCTCTGGCGCCAAGGGAAGAGGTACTGGTGTTAGCCGGCACCCCTTCGGTCCCCATCTTCTTCTTCCTTGTGGAAGGAGAGACGGGTCCCGTTCCTGAAGGAACAGGAGGACCACAGAAGCCCCAACTACCCTTAGAGGTCTCTGAGCGAGATTCCTGGGGGGGGGGGCACTTGGTAGTCGAAGGGGGAAGAGGCAGCTGCAGACGACAAAGAACACGACAACGAAGACACCTTCCTCTTCTTCGTCAGCTTCCTCAGGACCACCGTCAGGTCCTCCATCCTGGATGGAGCTGGGGCAGTTGCCAAAGCAACAGGGCCCAGCTGCACCTGTCCAGAGGGACCTGCGGTGGGAGCAGCAACACCACGGGCTGGAGCGACGACGGCAGCAGCAACAGGAACTGGTACGGGGGCAGTACAGGAGCTAGCAGCATCACACAAACTGGCGGCAGATCGAGCGGTGAACTTTTGGGGCACCGAAAGTCAGGGGCTGGGGTGAGGGCAGCAAAACCAGGCAGCGGGGTCATCTCCTTCCTCGGCAAACACGGCAGCAGGGCCTGGACTGCAGCTGTCGGGGTGACCATAGCCACATGCTGGGTGTAGACCAGGTGAGGAGGAACTGCATACCCCGGCGTCAACACCGTTGTTGTCGTCGATGTCTCTGGTCCATGTGTCACTGGCCTGGGTCCCTGCGCAGCCAGGTGGTACAGCAGCCCCTGAATACTCGGTGTGCCCTGGAGTCCAAGCGAGTACCAGACCTGCTCGAGATCGCCACCCGTGGCAGGCATACCTGAGGAAGGAATAGTCGGGTTAACGGGGGGGTTCCCCCTCGCCCGGGGGGTGACTGGGGGGGTGAGGGATCTGTCTGTCTTGTGGCCGCTCATTCTTAGGCCCAAGACAGCAATACACAATTGGTGAATAAAAACAAAACACAAGTACTTACAGTCACCAGAGTATTACTTAAGATAACCATACACACAAAGAGCTTTGATAAAAGCGAAGGCGAAAGCAAACAATAATGGCAGGCAGAGAGGCGAACACGTCTTGCTCCGTTGGCAGCCGAAAGCATAGTGAAGCTTCACCTCCCAGTCGGGCGGGACTCCAACTATCGGACAAGCAGTTAACCCCTTCTTTACCGGGTGGGTGAGCAGAATGTAAACATTGCGTTTGCTGCCGAACTGAATCTCTCGGTAGTGACTCAAGTTTGGAGGGGTGCCGATCGTAAAAATATTTGCCAAAAATACACTAATCAAGACAGGCTAATGAAATTATCAGGTATTATTAGCACTATAATAATGCATATTCTCTGTTAGTTTTATCATCCTACAGGGAAAATAAATGATTTTATGAAAAAAAAATGTGAAACTCAGTGTCCCTTGTACAAGGGACACTGGTGGTCGGTGAGAAAACTTCGGTCTTGAATAGAAATTCGGTCTTACAGAATGTTGGTATATCGCACCTGGAACATGCACATAAAGTATTATCAAAATAGAACCGTAAATAAGCACGTAATAACAAAAAAAAGAGCAAAAACTAAAGCGAAAGCCCCGCCAATAAATATGGAAATCGCAAATTTTATAGTATATCTTTCAAAAATTGGTCAATGTCATTTTCTACGTTTTCTAAGATTAGTTTCATCACAGAAAACAACTTTAGGGGCATCAGGGGTATCTAAACTAATTTTTCAAGTTTCTTGTCCTCAGAAAAAATCGCTTTTTCTCTGGTTTGGTTTTTTTATATATATAAAGTTACTATAAGGCTTTATTTCTACCTTCATTTATCTGGTGTTCATATATTTTATTTGTAAAATGTAATGTGAATAAATAAATAAATACAGTAAATGATGATACAACTGGTTTTTTACTTGGGTAGAAGTTATTACATGTTTACGCTTGTCTGGTTTTGTGATTTTTTGTTGAGACGCAGTTCATCTGTCACCTACACACTACTATAAGCAATAATAATATTTGTTTGGGTTCATCATACGTCTGGCATCGTGTCATACTGTTTATTTTGCTCCAAACTCTTCAAACCGAAATTACAGAATGATTGGAAGTCCCTATCTGAAAAGAGGAGTTTTGGTGGTACTACGCATACCACCTTTATGCACCCGGTGCGGTGTAGTAGACTTGAATGGTGGTACCCACCTACCTCCAAACAAACTTTCGGTAATGAAGAGGTTAACTACCGAACCACCTTGTTCGAAAGCTTATGACTGGTTCCAGCTGGCGCTGATTACATTCCATATGTTTAAGGACCGAGAGTTTGTATTACGTGTTGGAACAAATGTATGTTTATTTGTGTTGTATAATTTTATAGAAAAACATAATGGCAATTTGTCATTCATTTTTTCAAATTTTCCATGCTATAATTACAACTTTTTGCATTTCAATAATTAGGTAATTTATGTACATAAGTCTTAAACTTAAAATTATTTCTCATGAGGTACAGTATATTTGGTGTTTGAATTATTAAAATACATAGGCAGTTACAAGTGTTTTAGTTTATTAAAATACAAAGGCAGTTACAAGTGTTTTAGTTTAAGGTACACTGGGCCCCCCATATTCGCGTTCTCCCAATTCACGGACTCACGGATTCGCAGATTTCTCTCTGGACCACAGCTACCCATGATTCTTGGGAAATTTGCCTATTTGCAGTATTTTTCTATGAGAAATATCCAGAAATTCCTTTTTTTTAATCAATTTCATCATAAAATGCACTTTTTGTGATAAAAGTATGTAATTGTATTAAAAAAATCACAGATATAAACATTTTTAGTGAGTATTTCTTGAGTTTTACCTACCAAAATAAACAATTTTCAGCATTTTTCAAGGGGTTCCAACTATTTATGATTCTACTAAACATTCGCAAATATGGGGGACCACTGTATACAGGGTATGATAAAGAAAATAATTTTCTAGTCTTCAAAATAATATTAACAAATAACAAGAGCTTTAAAAAGACAAAAGGTTTCAGAAATTTATAGTGGCCGTGATGTAAACATAACGGGCGCTCGTTAACGACTGATTTTCAAGGGAAGGTTTTGTAACAGTCAATGGCAGTGTTGCCAACTGGCAGACAGAATAGGAGGTTACAGGGTTGCCAATGTGGTAAATTTTGGTGCAGCTCTTTTGGGGATTTAGGGCTAAATAAATTGTATTAAGGTAATGTTTATTGATATGGGGTTTTATGCTGATAACGGTGCTTTAACAGTGCTCATGGCCCAGTAACGATTTGCATCAAGTTACAGTGCCGTTAGCTTGATGCAACATGAGTTACAGCACTGTAAAACACAGTTAACGGCACTGAAAAGGCACCACAAGATCAAATTGTTGAGCCGAGGATGCACATTTGGAGTTTGAACAATATTAAAATAAGCAATTGTAAGCATTTTAGTTTAAGGTATTGTACAGGATATTTGGTGTTTGAAACATAATAATAGATTGTTATAAGCATTTTTAGAGGTTCCAACCACCTTATTGCAGATTTCAACTTATCACGGGTGGTTGTGGTCCCTAACCCCAAGAATATCGGGGGTCGACTATTCAAGTACAGGTAGTCCTTGAGTTACGATGTTTAAAGCTGCAAAATTTCAAAGCTATGATGGCGATACCAATAAGACAATATTGAAAATATTTTGAATCTCGTGCAATGGGTACAGGTAAAAAGTGTACAATATGCAGTATGTTGCCCTGAGAGGCTGGAACGTCCCTATCTTTCACCCTCACCGATCCCTCACTTGCTCTCGCCATTAATGTACAGTGTAAAGTTGTGTCAGTGTTAGTGTGATTTTGGTCTAATCAATGAACCTCCAGACCAATTAAAGATAAAAAAGAATTAGCTAATATTAATAATTACAAACTAATTAAAAATAAAAATGAATTAACAGTACATACATAGACCATAATGTAGGCTAGGTTGCCTCCAAGTACAATATTTTTAAATAACAACGAAGTCATTGTAACTGGAGGACTACATGTATCATACTTTGTCCAAACATGGTCACCATAAAGATTTTATTTTGAAAATTACAACTAAAATTGTAAAAATCATGTGCAGATTACCTGGAAAGTTCCAGAACCTGGTCCCACCTTTAGATAATATTTTTTTTACACATAAATCAGTTTTATACTGTAGTTGAAATATAATACATATTCACATCCCATAATTTTCTTCCCTGTTCATTGAAGCTCTGCACATACAAACTTTACTAATGACCTTGTTACAAACTTTACTAATGAACTTGTTAGATGTAGTGAAAATATCAAGTGGGTAGTACCATACTAACCTGTGCTGAGTGTTATGTTGGCTGCCTCTGATGAATATGGAGGAGATTTATATGGTAATGAAGCTAATTTTGGGGAAGTAAGTTCCCCATTCAAACTCAATCTGACTGGTGGTGACCGGCGGGGAGTAGTCAATACTCCACAATCAGGGATCATCGGACTCATTTTTCTGTCTTTCCACCTTTAATACAGAAGAAAAAATATGTTGAGAGGAATTTTTACTCTATTAACCTTACAATTTACATTACCTCCAATTTCTTTGTTTTAATTTTTTTTGCCCTTGTAAATGTCTCAAGAAGTACAATTACAGCAGTCCCCGGCTTACAACAGGGGGTTCCGTTCATGAGACATGTCATAAGCCGGAAAATCGTCAAAAAATCCTAATAAAACCTTAATTCTAATGCTTTGGCTGTATTAAAAATAAATTCAAATATTGATTACTATTTTGCATTTTAGGAGTTATATTTCCTCCGTCAGATCGGTGTTGTAAGCGACGTAACACTGGAACATGCGTCGTACCCCTGAAAATAATTTCTGATGAATAATTGAAAAGCGTAGTAAGCATAACCCGTCGTAAGCCAGGGGCTGCCTGTACAGTACTCACAGGAACAGACTACTTTCTACATGTTTTTATAGTTACTTTTCAAACTTTCATTACCTTTAGGTCATACACAGTAAGTCTGAAAGCATTTTGTACTCCATAACGGTGCTCTAACAACAGTATAAGTACTTGCAATATGCTTTCAGAACTTACTGTGTATGTTCTCACAACAGTATAAGTACTTGCTTTCACACATTATGCCATACAGGATATACAAAGTATATCAATTTGGTGAGTCAGAAACAATCGCTTCTACAAGGATACCAGTCACACCTTTTTGTCTCTGATTCACAAAGTAATACAAACCTTATGCACACACACAGGTTTTAGCTGTTACTTAATAACTCAAGACTTTAGTTGTAATCAGCACAATAAAACAAAATTCTGGTGCCTATACAAGTGAAAGTATGGGAAGTCTTATTCCCAGGGTCATGTTTTCAACTGAAATGTATTTTTACCTTGTAATCAGTGGTTTTATCCTTACTGCCATCCAAACTGAAACTCCACAATGCTTGTTTCTAACTATATACATTTTGTTCTTAATTCACTCCAAATTCCACTTGAGTTTGTGAAGCCGTGGCAGGAATAAATTTTCAGCCTTATTGTATTTACATCTTTGGCAAGTAGAAGACGCATTATTAAATTATAACAAAAAAATTGTATTTTATTGCTAGCACTTTTCATTGATTGAACTTTATATTACTATTTTGACTTTTTTATCTTTCTTAATTGTATGCCTAAAATAAATGAACCTTTAATGTTTGCGTGCTATGAATGGCAAATCATCGTTGCCAATTTAGTGGAGCTTCTCAGATATGCTGATACCTTTACAAACTGTTTCCATGAATTCTAGCTGTCATAGTAATGCAATGAGGATAAAATTGCTCCATTTATGAATATAATACTACAAATAGATACGCTAATTTCACTTATTTCCACGGTTTTGTGTAAGTTTTATTCCCAGTTTGGAGGGTAAACATACCAATTGGCAACAGTGATAAATGTGAAATAAAATGCATGATGAAAGGTTAAATTATAATTGGAACAGATATCATTAGTATTGAAAATTCATAAATTCTCATTCTAAGTATTCAAACTCTTCACTTAATCCTACATACATTTTCTTATGGTGTGAAAACAGACAAGCAGCCCTGGGAGCAGAGGCAATTGTGTCACACTACAGCAGAAATCGGCAGTAATACATCTTCACAGCCAAAATGTAAATAATAAAGATATGTGAGCATTACGATTATATCAATTACATGAATAGCTGATAATAATCTGCATGAATAACTGGTATACTTCTCAGATATGTATTGTGTATATAGTATTTAAATCACAATTTTCTGCAAGAGCTGAGTACGACAATTCGCCTAAAATTGGTTACGACAATTCATCTAAAATTGGTGCGACAGTCAAGATGTCATGGAGTCATAATACAGGACTGAAATAAAAGGTCCTTATTTCAAAATTATTACTTAAATCACCATTATATTATACAAACCTTACATTAAGTATGTAATATATATTACACTGTATGTAATATACATTAATATACATTACTCTGTATGTAATATACCTATATTAAGAAAAAATAGGAAAACACAAAAAATACATCGCAGCTAATGTCACAGCAAAACCATTGAAATTTGGTCAGGAATCTGGTTACTTTTACAACAACGAATATTTTCAAATGAATTACCATGAATACATAATAAATATGATATTGTTATTTTACAATAAAGTTTTGTACATACTTACCTGGCAGACATATACTTAGCTTACGTCTCTGACGTCACGACAGAATTCAAAACTCGCGGCTAACGCGACAGGTAGGTCAGGTGATCTACCTTACCCGCCGCTGGGAGGCGGGTGTAAGAACCATCATACCTTTCTTGCCAGATTTTTTCTCTCTTATACCTGTCTCCTGAGGGGAGGCTGGGGGGGCCATCAATCGTATATGTCTGCCAGGTAAGTATGTACAAAACTTTATTGTAAAATAACAATATCATTTTTGTACATGAACTTTCCTGTCAGACATATACTTAGCTGATTGACACCCTTGGTGGAGGGTACAAGACAGAAAATAACAAAGAAAAGGTAAACAACACCTGTTGTAGGATAAAAATAACCTTGGTTCTTACCTGTTTAGGCTGAAGACTTCATAGATACTGTCTATTAGTCTGCATAGCCATAAGAGCTACAGCGAGGGCGTGACCTACAGCTGAAAAGACTCTTTGGGTCTACTAACGGGACTTGATATCCGCTTACTTAGTAGAATCCAAGTCGGATCATGTCAATGGGGGTTCGCCCTCTTCTATGACAGAACCTGTCCACTACCAACGCAGGGAGCTTCAAACCAAATCCGATCACCTAACCAAACTAACGTTATTAGCATTACGAAACGAAAAACGATGCCTACCTGCATCATTTTTCATACAACCATATGAACTCAATTACCAAAAAAAAACAAGGGAAAAAACTACTAAGGATATGTTCCAGCTCCCTGCCCCAGCACCGAATCCGCCGATACGTACGGGCCTAACGCGAAGCACTCGTCATACGTAATACTGACGTCTTTTAGGTAGTGGTTGGCGAATACTGAATTACATCTCCAGAATGTAGTTTTCATCAGATTCTGAAGAGACATATTCTTCTTAAAGGCCAAGGAAGTGGCAATTGCTCTTACTTCATGAGCTTGACTTTTAGGATCTTGAAATGTTCCTCATTACAAGCTTTATGTGCTTCTTTCACAACACTTCTAATGAAGAAAGACAGCGCATTTTTCGACAATGGTCTGCTGGGGTCCTTTACAGAGCACCATAGTCTATCCTCAATGCCCTTAAGGGTTTTCTTCTTGAAGGTAGTATTTTAAACTCCTAACAGGGCAAAGAGTTCTTTCAGGTTCTTCCCCTACTATGGCAGATAAACCACGAACCTCAAAGTTCCTTGGCCACGGATTTGAGGGGTTCTCATTTTTTGCCAAAAACGAAGGAAGGAAGGAACAAACCACGGAATCTCCTTTGAAACCTACCCTTCCTTCTAGGGCATGAATCTCACTAACCCTTTTAGCTGATGCTAAAGCCATGAGAAAGAGAGCTTTCCTCGTGAGATCTTTGAAGGAGGCTAAATGTGGTGGTTCAAACCTAGCGGACCTCAGGAAACGAAGAACCACATCCAGATTCCAACTTGGAACTTCGCTCGAGGTTTTCTTGGAGGATTCAAAAGATCTTAAGAGATCATGAAGATCTTTGTTATTCGAAAGATCTAAATTCCTATGTCTGAATACCGCAGCCAGCATGCTTCGGTATCCTTTGATAGTAGATAACTGCCAAACCGCATTTTTCTCTAAGGAAAACTAGGAAATCTGCTATCTGAGTCACAGAGGTACTGGAAGAGGAAAACTTCTGGTTCCTGCACCAACGGCGAAAGACGTCCCACTTCGACTGGTAGACTTTAAGGGTCGAAGGTCTTCTAGCTGAGGCGATAGCCTTAGCAGCTTTTGTCGAAAACCCCTTCGCTCTGACAAGACTTTTGACAGTCGAAAGCCAGTCAGATTGAGAGCGGGGAGGTTTCTGTGATACCTGTCGAAGTGGGGTTGTTTGAGCAAATCTTGTCTTTGTGGAAGTGCTCTTGGAAAGTCCACCAACCATTCCAGTACCTCTGTGAACCAATCTTGGGCGGGCCAGAACGGAGCTACTAGCGTCATTCTTGTCCTCTCCGAGATAGCAAATTTCTTGAGGGTTTGTCCTAGTACTTTGAAGGGGGGAAAGGCGTAGACGTCAGCCCTGTCCAATCTAGGAGAAACGCATCCACTGATACTGCTCCTGGGTCTGAGATCGGGGAGCAGTAAAGTTCGATTCTTGCGTTCTTTGCTGTTGCAAAGAGATCGATGTGAGGTCTGCCCCATCTTCTCCACAGGTCTTGGCATACTTCTGAGTGGAGGGTCCACTCGGAAGGCAGGAGTTGATTCTTCCTGCTCAGGAGATCGGCCCTGACGTTCCTTTCTCCCTGTACGAATCTGGTGAGAAGACTGATCTTCCTTGTTTGAGACCACAGCAGAAGATCCCTTGCTGTTTCGTACAGGGAGAAGGAGTGCGTCCCCCCTGTTTTTTGATGTACGCCAAGGCTGTTGTGTTGTCCGAATTGACCTGCACTACTGCATTTCGGACGTGGGGTTCGAAGGCTTTCAATTTCAATGCCATCCAGACTGCCATCAACTCTTTCTTGTTGATGTGCCAGGACACCTGATCCCCCTTCCAGGTGCCTGACACTTCTCTTGTCCCGAGCGTCGCCCCCCAACCTGCCTCCGATGCGTCGGAAAACAACACATGGCTGGGGTTCGGCATGTAGAGAGACATTCCTTCCACAAATCGAAGTGGGTTGTTCCACCACCGAAGGTCTCTCTTGATTTCCCTTGAGATCTTGAGGGAGAACTCCAGATCTAGGGAGAGACGCCTCCAGTTCTGGTATAGGAAGAACTGTAGAGGCCTGAGATGCAACCTTCCTAGAGAAACGAATTGCTCCAGCGAGGAGAGTGTCCCCAGCAGACTCATCCACTCCCTCGCTGTGCATGCATCTTTCTCTAGGAAGGTCGTTATTTTCTCGTAGCAACGAGCTATCCTCTCTGGCGACGGAAAAGCCCGAAAAGCCAGAGAAGCTATCCGAATCCCCAGATAGATCCTCTCTTGACTGGGGATTAATTGAGACTTCTGGAAGTTCACCAGAAGTCCCAGCGAACTTGCCAATGTAAGGGTCTTTTGAAGGTCCTCCAGACATCTTTCTTGAGACTCTGCTCTGATTAGCCAGTCGTCGAGATAAAGCGACACCCTCACTCCCTCCAAATGTAGCCACTGCGCCACGTTTTTCATTAACCCCGTGAAAACTTGGGGTGCAGTTGATAGGCCGAAGCACAAGGCCTTGAATTGGAAGATGTTTCCTCCCATCATGAATCGTAGATACTTCCGTGAAGAAGGATGGATCGGCACATGAAAGTAAGCGTCCTGAAGGTCTAGAGACACCATCCAGTCCCCTGGACGAAGAGCCGCTAACACTGAGGAAGTTGTCTCCATGGCGAACTTCCTCTTTTCCACAAAGACGTTCAGGGCGCTTACATCCAACACCGGTCTCCATCCTCCTGAGTTCTTCGGAAACTAGGAAAAGTCTGTTGTAAAAGCCCGCAGAGCGGGGATCTTTCACTAGTTCTATAGCCTCCTTCTCTAGCATGAGATCTACTGCTAGAGAAAGGGCTTGATTCATGATGGGGTCCTTGTACTTGGCTACCAACTCCCTCGGAGTTGTCGTCAATGGTGGTCTTGACGAGAAGGGAATGAGGTATCCTTTGCTGACAATCGATAGGGACCAATTGTCTGCCCCTTTGTGGGCCCAGACGTCGGCAAATTTCAGTAGTCTGGCACCCACTGATGTCTGGAGTCCTTGACCGCTATTTCTTCCCTCTGACTGACTTAGAGAAGGTTTTACCTCTCTAAAAAGGTCTAGTCCCTCTGGTTGCAGAACCTCTGACAGCGGGTCCTCCTCGAAAGGGCTCCTGTCTCAGAGGAGTCTCTTTCTTGGGTTGGAAGACAGAGCGAGGTTTCCTGGCCGCCTGGGCTAACATGTCCTGAGTAGCCTTAGCTGAAAGGGCACTCGAGACATCTTGGATAATTTTCTTGGGGAACAGAAGCGGAGATAGTTGAGCATACAAGAGCGAGGCCTTTGCGCATGAGACACTGCCTTCGTGAGAAACGAACAGTAGACCGACCGTTTCTTAAGCACTCCAGCTCCAAACAGTGAGGAGACTTCACTCAATCCGTCTCTCACTGCTTTATCCATGCAAGTGAGTACACAGTTAAGATCTTCAGGAGACAGAGCATCTGGGGTCTTGGTCTTATTAGCCAGAACACCTAAAGACCAATCAAGGAAGTTGAAAACTTCCAGGACTCGGAACATTCCCTTCAGTAAGTGGTCAAGTTCGTTCATTCCCCACGTAGTCTTGGCGGACAAGAGGGCGGAACGACGAGCAGAATCCACTAATGAAGAGAAGTCCGAGTCCGCAGACGAAGGGAGAGCGAGGCCTAAAGGTTCTCCCGATTCGTACCAGAATCCCAATCTGCCGGTCAGTTTAGACGGAGGGAAAGAAAAAACCGTCTTCCCTTTCTCTTCCTTAGAAAGGAGCCATTCCCCAAAACCTCTCAGCGCCTTCTTCATGGAAACAGTAGGTTTCATCCTTACACAAGACGAAACCTTCGACGTCTTCGAAGTGGAGAATAACGAAAGAGGAGAAGGGGGAGCCACAGGAGAAAGGATATCTCCAAACTCTTGCAGGAGTAACTCTGTTAGTTTCTTATAGGAGGAAACTGAGGCTTTCTTTTGGTCCTTCTTCTTCTGAGGGGTCCTGTTCCTCCTGAGCTGAAGAGCCCTCCTGATCCTTAGAGGCGCGACTATTCTTAAAGTAGTCTCTAGAGGAAGTTAGACGTATACGTCTTGGAGACAATGCTTCAGGCAAGTGTCTACTTGCAACATCCTTCTTGTCTGGAGGAGTGAGTTTCCCAGATTCTTGAAGCCTAATAGGAGTCAGGCGGCAGTCAGGTGCAGAGCGCCTGTTTGAAGAAGAACTTCTATCAGGCTCTTGGCGCCTATCCAAAGGAGAGCGGCTACCAGGCGAACGGCGCCTGCCATACGAAAAGCGCCTACCAGGCTCTTGGCGCCTGAACCGAGGCGAGAGAATCTCTGGCGACGAGCGCCTACTAGGTGAGCGCCTACCAGGGGAGAAGCGCCTGCTAGGCTCTCGGCGCCTGACTCGAGGCGAGTAAAAGTCGGGAGAAGAGCGCCTGCCAGGCGAAACGCGCCTAACAAGCTCTTGACGCCTGTCCAGCGAAGGGCGCCTGTCCGATTTAGGGTGCTTGTCAACCGGAGAGTGGAGGCGAGAAGAGGAGCGGCTACGAGGTGAGTAGTGCCTACTAGGCTCTTGGCGCCTGTCAAGGGGAGCGATACTGTCTCGAGAAGAGCGTCTGTAGGGTGAGGATCTCCTACGCGCAGTTTGCTCCTTGTCCGAAGGAGAAACTTGTCTGTCAGGCGAATGTCGCTTAGACGCAGATGCGATCTTGTCCGAAGCAGAAAGCCTCCTGCGAGAATCCGAACGCACAGGTGAGCGCGCCGCTTCCGTCGAATAGCGAGAGTCAGGGAGGGGAGCCTGGACTTCTTTACAGGAAGCGAGACGTCCTTCCTACGACGAGAAGACACGCAAAGAGAGCCAGCCAGAGCCGAAATCTGCGCCTGAAGGTTAGCCAACACCCTTGCAGGAGAATTCACAAACTCGTGAACAGGAGACGAGGCTCGATCTCCGCTCGGGGAACGATACTCCTGAGATCTCTTACGCTTCTTCGCTTCCACCTCAGGCTCTTCCGAAAAAACTTCAGGGCTGGAAGGGCGGGCGCAGGGAGCGTTCCAGGCTCTCTTCGAAGGGCGCGAGGCTTCCGAAGAGCTCCATCCTCTTTTAGGAGAAGGCGAAGGCGACGACGAGAAGCACTGGCGCAAAATTTCTCTCTTGGAGCGATCCAAGGTAGCCTGGGAACGATCAACAGGAGCTACCGAGGGGACGCCTGACCGTTGGGGATGCTCCCTAACCTTCCTGCGGCTTTCGACTTTCCTCCTCCACTGGGACTGGGAGTCTGGAAGAGGTCTAGGCCTGGAAGCATTAGGGAGCCGATCAGACGCACCCTCCACTGCACTGGGTTCACTGCACAAATCACTATTGGAATCACTCTTACCTTCTAGTTGTTTGATTTTCCTCTCCATACTGCGAATGGTGGCTTTCATTGAGGCCACTTCCGAAGGCGCATCTCCGGCTTCGGTGCAGGGAGCAGGAGCTGAAACTGACAAAGGAGCTACTTCTAAAATAGGATTATCTACATCCAACTCGCTAATACGAGATCTACTACTGCTCCTGGAAGAAGCTTTCCTAACTTTATCCTTTTCAAGCTTCCTCAAGTAGGAAGACAAAGACTTCCATTCATCCTCATTCAGCTTTTCACATTCATTACAAGGGTTATTAAAGGTGCATTCATTCCCTCTACACTTCAAACATACCGTGTGAGGGTCTACCGCAGCTTTCGGTAGCCTCACCTTACACTCAGTCATACAACAAACTCTAAACATAGCAGTTTTCTTAGTATCAACATCAGACATCATGAATCCAGAAAAATCAGACATCAGAATCCAAGAAAATCCAAAGAAATTCAAAGAAAAGTCCAAAACTGTCCACAAATCGCGAATGCCAGGCCAAAAGATCGGGTACTTCACCAAAAGTCCGTAGAAACAATCCAGGGCGAAAACGAGAAAAGAATCCAACTGTCAAGAGGTACCGACAACAGGTGTGGTCGACACCGACGACAGAAAAAATCTGACAAGAAAGGTATGATGGTTCTTACACCCGCCTCCCAGCGGCGGGTAAGGTAGATCACCTGACCTACCTGTCGCGTTAGCCGCGAGTTTTGAATTCTGTCGTGACGTCAGAGACGTAAGCTAAGTATATGTCTGACAGGAAAGTTCATGTACAAAATTATGCAATTCATAACCTTATTCTGGTGTTTAGCTAATTATTCAAATGTTATCTAGCACATTCTTCTTCCCAAAAAATTGCCAGGTTTTCCCGGTAGCAAGTTTGAACATCATCAGCGTTTAAGATAGTTGTAAAGAAAGTGTAACAACGTCCATGGGTACAAATTTTGTGCGGATTTAGCACAGGCAATGGGAAGTTTGTTTAAACAAGTGACTCCGCAAACATCGAGATGGCATCAATCTTCTCTATTCAAGGTGTTTTAAGTAAAACTTTTGAAAGCGTCATGGAGGTAAGTCAGCACTATGCATGGCTAGACTTTTAATAACCTCTGTTTAATTAGAAATTATGGCCCTAATTTCTTACTTGGGAGAAAAATTACTTCGAGAGTAAAGTAACAGTCTAGCAGTGTTGCTTCCACGGACACTGGCTCATGACTAATGTCTATCTTAGGTTACAAGAAGTGCTAAAGTTAGTTTGTGGGAAAATGGTCGCCTGATGGCCATTCGATATTTTACCCTATACTAAAACTGTTAAGACTATAACAAAAGGAAAAAATCCTACTGCTTTTATAACATTCCATGGGATCTTTAAATATGCCCATAGCTTTTATGGCATTGATAACTGGAGCTCAGCACAACATGGCACCATAAAATGCCAATTTTATGGGGCTTGTACCAGATCGCCATTAAGAGTCTGCCAATAACCAGGGACTGACTGCATAATTACAAACAAATAAGCTGTGGAGTTTTAGTTGTGATGTAAGTAGAGACAAAATCACCGATTAAAAGGTAAAAATTTACTTTAGTTCAAAACATGAACCCCAGGAATAAGAAGTCTCATTCTTTCATTAGTATAGGCAAAAAAATGTTTTAACTTGCTGATTATAACTACAATCTTTAGAAATATCAATAAACATTACATAGGGGGAAACACCCCAGTGGATCCATTACGGATAAGCCTTATTCACTCGAAGATAGAAGTTTCATCAACATAATGTGATATATGAAAGCGCCATATGAACTAAAATAGGCATGTGAGGTCTTCGTAAAATGTTTTCAAGGCAGTTTTTAAATTCAATATGGCATCCACCAACTGAGGTGCCCCTCATAACTGCAAAGGATCGATCCAACATCTTTCCCAGCACTCATTTGCTAAATCCGCACACCACTTGTACCCATAGACGCTGGGGCACTTTCATCACAACAATCGTACACCTGAACTCTTACCAGCACTTATTTGTACTTATTGCGATAGATAAATAACAGTGTAGAGGGGTTACGTCAGATTCTGTCATGGTGCCGTATTGCGCTATTGACTTGCTGTAGGTACAGCAGTTTGCTAATCATTCAGCAGTTGCCGTACACTGTTGCTAAGAGCTATAGGTACGGCACTAGAAGATCAGCGACAGTAGTAATAAAAGTCGAACTGAATTGTTTCACTGAACATGTTCAATTCAAAATGTCAAAGTGAAGCACCATACAGTCATCACCAAAGCAACAAAACATTTTAACAATAAATGAAAATATAAAAAATTACAATAATACTTAAAACATACTTAGACTTTGACTATATAGATGGAAAATAAAACTAAACTAATCTATCTGCGTACTTAAAATTTTCTTTAAATCTCCCCTGAGCCGTGTAATAGTAATACATCAGTTTTTGCCGAAAAACATGTTTTCAGGTTTCAACGAGCTGAAAAAAGCAATAGACGACTACGAAGAGTCAAACTTCCAGAAATTGTATATCCATAGGTCACGAACGATCAAATTAGTACTGAAAAGAGCTCCGAAGAGGAGATTCAAAGAAGACTTGAAGTACACAGAAATCTTGCTCCGCTGTATTCATGGTAGTAAGGAAAACTACCAAAGTCAATCCTCTGGTTAACGGCCTAATCAATCATAAATAATCATCCAAATCAGGTCTATAGCCCTATCAACAGCATGTTTCCCATATTGGACGCACTACTGACTGCTGCAACCTTACCAGCTAAGCTTCAAATCTTCTTTGAATCTCCTCTTCGGAGCTCTTTTCAGGGCTGATTTGATTGTTCGTGACCTACGGATGTACAATTTATAGAAGTTTGACTCTTTGTAGACGTCTATGGCCTCTTTCAGCTTGTTGAAACCTGAAAACATCCATTTTTCAGCAAAAAATTATGTAGTATTAGCCCTATTACACGGTTCACGTTGCTAGATCGTCATTTTCTTGCTGTCACTGATATGCATGCCAGAGGCGGTAAACATGGGTTCGCACATGCGCAATTCACAGCTGTACCAATATCTATCGCAGTCAGGGATACGGCTGCCGTAGGACAACTAGGTTGAAAGGCCTACAAGTAGGTAGTAAAAGTAACCTAAGTCCGAGTTTGCCTACTAAGGTATTTCCTAGCTACTAGTATAGGCTAACTCTGAAAATCAAGCAGGAAAGCTTAATGTGACAGATACTAGGCAACCTATATTAGTTATGCCTACTATATAGCTAGCTAGCAGTTACACATCGTAAAAACTAGGCCTACATTGCATACTTACGCAACCTACTATAATTTCCCATACCTACCTACTACTAGCCTAGGTACCTAGCTAGTATAGCTCTACCTAGCTACTAGCTAACCAGGTAGACTTACGTAAGTCAGCAACAGGATACATATACATTAAAATTACAGACTTGGTCAGCAACAGGATAGGCATATGTTAAAATTAAACATGTAATAGGCCTAGCTCTAGCTACCTAAGCGCTGGTATCCTCAAGTACCCACTATAGGTAAAAGGGGCACACAGAACTAATAACAACCACTAGATTCAAGCTTTAAAAGAGGAAAATAAAAGCAACAGCGCATCCGTATGCACAATGGCATTACGCACTTACGATAATTAAGCAAGATGAACAATGAAGGTACACTGTTTAGCACAACTGTTTAAACTTGGGCAAGTTTACGCGCGAAGTCCAAAGACCGCCCTACCGACAAGAACGGGGGCTGTGGTTCGTTTCTGTAAACTGAAATCTAAATATTTTATTTTTATAGGTAAAAATCGTATAACCACATGAATTCGTTTTTATTTTTAAGTGATTTTTATAACTTTAATGAAGATTTTGGCACCTACAGCAATTTATTAAATCACTCTACATGCTATCGGTAAAGTTATCGTATTATTCTCATTGTATTTCAGTAAGCATCTCCAGTATTTCAGTTAATCTGTATTCAGTGTACAGTAGAAACTTTAATATACTATTATGTGCCAACATGGATGGGAGTGCATTTTGTTAAACACAGACACAAGTAATGTGTCTGTTCTAATGGAGCGGAAAAGTGAAAACCTACAAGTAAACTGGATCTGCGATGTCTTTGTTATGTCTGGAAAATGCCGAGATTACTTGATATAGATATATATATGACTGGTAAAAGTGTTCTGTAACAACAGAATTCCATCTAATAAAAGGAGCCCATAAAAACACCAAAATGTAGAGAGAAAAGTACTATATTTCAGAGACTGCTGTCTCTCTCTCTCTATAGATATACCTGAAGAGAGAGACAGCAGTCTCTGAAATATAGTACTTTTCTCTCTACATTTTGGTGTTTTTATGGGCTCCTTTTATTAGATATATATATATATATATATATATATATATATATATACATATATATATATATATATTATATATATATATATATATATATATATAGGTTTTTTTGCCACGAAGGGTCCGAATAGGACCGAAAGTACTCGGCTATTTCGTTTTTTCATTTTTTTCCTTCGTGGCAAAAAAACCTTTATTTATACATAGCATCACGTTTTATATACTTCGTGATCAAGTTATTCATATATATATATATATATATATATATATAATATATATATATGTATGTATGTATATATATTATATATATATATATATATATATATATATATATATATAGATATGAGCTGGAGACGAATATGAATCGAGGTAGACAGCTAGGGTAGATCATATGTTTATAAAGTGGATGAAGTTAAACATGAGGTCATGGATATTATAGTAAAGTATTCATTGCTGACGCATCGATTTCCAGCTGTTACGTTCGCAGATAAAGAGCAAAGTGTCAGAGAAAAAAGAAACAGCGGCTTTTGGCCGCTTAGAGTTGCTGACAACTGTTGTGCCGAGAAGGAAATAGGTTTTGAAATTGAGGGGAGATAGGTGATGCTGAACGTAAGAATGGAAACTGACAACTAACTATATATAAGATAATATGAAGAAGCTGTTTTAAAAATTGAATGTGTATCAATGGAAAGATATTAATGGGAAGATATTAAATCTGTAGAATGTATAGAATACTGAGAGCAAGATTTCAAGTATTGTTGATCAACCAGCAGCTAAAATATTATGCATTACATACTGAAATGTGATGCACTGTGGGAGAATCAGGGCGAGATCAATTTAAATTAGGGGACGCGTTATGATAAATAGTCTGTTTCTATTATAGGGGATTGTCGCACAGAACAGAAATGCCATGCTAATGAGAGAGCTGTTGATCCTGTTAAAAATAAATAAATAAATAAATGCACGAGATTTCTAACGCCTGGTGTGAATCGTGCGGGGAAAGGGGTGCTGTGAAACACCAAAATGAGATTGAGATCAGAAACAAGGATAATGATTCTGATAACTTGAGAATAAAATGTGATTTTTCAATTACTGGAAGGTAGTAGGAAATTTGAAATTAAATGAAAATATACTGGATGTTTGCTTGTACAGAAAAATGGTAATCCTAAGCGGGTATTGAAAATATATGTATTTAGTGACTTCCAGCAGCGGAAACAAGATAAACTAACATATAGTACCCAGTACTCAGATTATCAACAGAAACTCGGATTCATCTTCCGAAATGAATAATAAAAAAAAGGCAGGCGTGCTTGTAAAAAAGTATTGCAACTGTTTGAAAACGAAATGTAGGATTAATTTACATAAAAGCACGATTGTAAACATAATATCATGGATTGCTACTCATTTCATTGTGGATCAATTGCAACTTTTCACAATTTGAAAATGAAAGGAAAATGAGAAGTAAATGAAACACGGTTTACTTAAATTCAATACAAATAACAGAATACAGTGATTGTATACTTGGCTATAACAATTACTCTGACATTCAATAATTGTTGGTCTAAGTACACACTACCTCACAAGAATCAAAAGCATTTGAACTAGTATTCTTGATGACGAGTTACCAGCATCTCCACAAACTGAATTAAGAAGCTAAATAAACTTAAAGTTGTCGCTTTGCCCTACATGAGCTTTGCATCACGAATTTGATACTGTAGAAAGAGCAGTTTTTGTGGAATGTGAAATAAAGTTGTGCAATCTGATCACATTGGCTTCAAATGAAGGAATAAATTAAGAAAAAATATATGAATTAGAATGCTATGAAAGTTATTCGTAAAAAGTAAAGTAATACGTTATATCAATATTTGATGGCTGTAGGCTTATATCCCTCTTCAAGACTTGAGCAGTGGCCATTTAATATGCATCAGATTCTTACCCTGGGCGTACTTCATGGAAATTATGGTAATGTCTTCAAAGTATCATTAGGCACGCAACACATAGGGGCTAAAATTACAGTAATTCCAGTGCAAAGAAGTGTTTTTTTTTTCTTCAGAGGCTGCATTTAAGGAAAACATTGTAGCAACTGTTAATACAGTTTTTTGCAGGCTTCTTTCCCTGATGTACTCTTCACTGGTAAATAGTAACAAGTAGTGAATACCTCAACCACAATCAGATTCAATATACTTTACATAGCTATCGGATGTGAAAAACTGTCAGGAGGGCGAGTTAAACCATAGCTTAAGACAAACATTCGAAGTGCACCTTGACTCTGATAACTTAAAAAAAAAACTTTGAGCTGTTGCGCAGGTTCCTTCCGTTGGTTGTATGATGCACTGCAAAATTTTCAGATATTTTGGACATCCGGTATTGCCAATCTGACTATGGCTGGTTCACTTAAGGTAGATTTTGGATGAGCCCTGTGCTTACGAGACGTCTCGTAGGCATAGGGCTCACCCAAGAATCTACCTTAGGTGAACCAGCTATAGTCATTAGACTGGCTTTGGTAGGGAACCAGTATAACTCAAACAATACAGGAATAATGTTATTCAAATGTAAGGCACCCTTGATTATTCTTGCCGATCTACTTGATATATTTTGTCATTCCCTTAGTGGTACCCTGTGAAGGTTATGATAGACAACGTTGCAGCAATCCATGCCATTGAATTCAATAATCACAAGTTGCTTAGTTAACAAAAGGTTCATCAAGATATTTTCTAACAAAGGCAACATTCCTATGATGTCCAGTAACTCTAACATCGTTGCGAAGTCAAGTCACAGTCTAGCATCAACGCCATCTTGAATTGGCGTTGCTAGCACCACATCCAATTTACGTCACTAAGACCTCTAAAGCTATTTTTTCCACCATCATAGATCAATTTCAATTTGCATGAATTTTATTTCTTTAAATGACATCCTTTCATAAACAATGGTAGGAACACTATTTAGTAAATATCATTTGTATCCTCGATGAAGTTTATTGGTAAACTTAATTTTATATATCTAAACTTGCTTAGAGACCTAGAGACTTAAAGCTAGATACGGTGGTGACAGAAACTCTTATAAAAAATAATAGGTAACAAAGCTGTACAAATCAGTCCAGCATAATGGCTCAAACACGAGATACGATCACAAAGCAAACTGTAGCTCTCCCATTTATTGTTTTTGTGTAACTTAAGAAATAATTTCCATGTGTGGGGCTTCAGCTAGCCTGTCAGTGGAGACTTGGTCCCATTCTCTGTGAAAATGAAACTTGAATGCTTTTTTTTTTTTTTTTAATCTGAGGGCTAGGTAGGACCCCTGTTAGGGGAAATTAGTGGAGGCTTGTGAGCATAGGAATAAGACGAGGCACGTGTGGAGGCTTCTCAGTTAGTACTGCTCCTTCGTGTTCCAGGAAATAAATGTGCACGCAAGGGCGGTACCTTCCGAAGTCCCGGCAGTAGTAGAGCTCTTCTTTGGGCTGGACGTCGGCTTTGGGCTTTGGATGGGTAGCAGGGAGCGGGGTAGAAGCTTGCCTGGAACACTCAGCGTTTAGCCAAATACTATTTCTGCGGGAGAGACGTCGATTTCTTTCTTTGGGGAGGTGCGCAAGTTCAGGAGGACCCAGGGGAGCAGTGGGAATTGTCTGTCATGCCTGCTGGTGGCGAGATTGAAGGGGTGGGATGGCGAATTCTTGACCTCCCTAGTTCGCCCAGAACGATCCTTGTCTCGGAGATGAAGGCTGCTTCCCAGTCGGAGGTTGTTACGTCAGATATGAGCAAGCGGCTGACCCAGTTAGTGCCTTGGCACTGCCTCTGACCACCATGCAGAGAGTTCCGCCGCCGTGAAAATGTATGTGGAGTCGTGGAATGGGGGTAGGTAGCACATATCTATGGTAGGTAGCCAACTATGTGGACTTGGAGGTGGCCAAAACGACACCGGACTGATGGAATTGAAATTCGCCGATGCTGGATTCAGTGGCGAGTTATTTTGCTTGTTTGGCACGTGAGGCCAGGAACTCACAATAACTGATTTATTCTCAGAAACCGACCTCTTTGACTTGGCACTGCTAAAGGGAAAAAGTGGCATAAATCTGGTTTATAAGATGGATTTCTATAGCAAAGCTTTACAGTGCAGCTTTTTCACGACCAACAGTTCATATTTGCAGTCAGTTGAAGGTTTTCAACAGGTACTACATTTCAAACACAAATCTCCGTAAGTATGCATAAATATATATAGTCTACTGTTCACGTTTTCCAGATACATATGTGATTGCAATAACGAAAATATAAGCCTCCCGACCTTAATAAATGCAGTCCAAAACTAAATAGTCTAATGAGATGGTGACTAAAACTTTAACTCGTAATACTGATAAATACTTGTAGCTTAACTGACTCTGCAGTAATACAACACTCAGAATACCTGAAGTGTTAAACTGTCTATGACTGAATGAAAAATAGGAATCAACATAATACTTTATATTTAGCCAAGGTCACATGAAAAAAAAAGGCGTACCGAGCACTTTCGTGTTATTTTAACACGAAAGTGCTCGGTACGCCTTTTTTTTATTTATCCTGTGGCCTTGGCTTAATATATTGTCACGTGCTATTTAGTGACATTTAAGCAATATTTTATATTTGGAAAATAGTTTGAATGGTCGATTGACTTCGTTATGAAGTTGGGTTGTCAATGACCTGACTTTCTTCAGGATCATGAGAATACTAACTTATTAGAATATAATGAGTTCAGCGAGAAAAGGGAAGTAAAACAGCAGTTTACTTTAGTAAGCGTGAGTCTTGAATAAAGAAAAACTAAAAACTTAATGCAGTTAAATACCCGTTAAATCAAATACTGTACTACTTATAGCTATTTATAGTAATCACCTGGAAAACAGATTTGCGTAAAGAACTCGCTAATTTACCAAAGCCTGTTTGGCATCAGGTTCTGTTTTATCTATAACTGCTGACAGTAAGATTTAGTTTGACATGTAGTAAGTGTCATTCGTCAACGGCATTTTTAATTCATTCTTCCGAGCATCTGGTTTAGTTGCTGCTTATTTTGCTGTCTACCAAGCTAATTTTACCCAGAACTTGTATTATTTCGGTTGCGTTTAATTTTACGTTAAACTTTTGGTCATCAGACTGAAGATTTTCTTACAGTTAAGTGTCTGTCTTCACTTAAATAATGGGTATAATCTTACACTAATAAGTGTTGCTCGTCAAGTCTAATTCTTAGTCTTAGCTTGTACAAAGTCGTTTGACTACAACTGCTGGTCGCTAGAATCCTTAGCAAACTCAGTATGATGTCTCTCAAAGTCGGTAACGACAGTTAAGGATCTATTGCAGTGCCAAAACGTGTTACTGTTTCCCTCTGATCGAGAGAGTTTCCGCGCCTTTTCTGAGAAACTCAAAATGGCCTCTTTCACAATATCTCTCTTTGTTTTGAGTCTCAGGAAAAAGAGGAAGATGAAGAAACCCTGAAGAGTGTTGATGATGTCCGTCGGGATCCTGAGGAAGAGAAACCCATCAGTGTGAAGCTGAGAAAAACATTAGGCTTAATAAAACAAGAAAACAGGAAACAGAAACAGACATTTGCATTTGAAAGGAAATGGAAGCATACATGATCAGATCTATGGTTAAATACGGTGATGGAATATCATTCAATAAAAAAAAATATAAGGGCAAATTCCACATTCCTGTACAGACTGGAATTAGACTGAAGGCAAAAAATTTCTTCAAAGCTCAAAGAATTGATTAATAATTTTATTTACATCTTTTAGCGATTAAGGACCCTTGAATGGGGTAACAATTCTAAAATATTTTGTGTGTTTTCATTTACGAACTATGAATTACCTTTATCATATTTATTAGTTTTTAATAAGTCAAAAGTGTGACATTTCATCTCAGCAAAGTAAATGAAATCTTACCACAATGGTTCTGGGGGTATTTTCCATGAGAGAATTTCAGTGACCCAGCAGAGTGCCATTAATGCAAATAAATTGAAACTTTGCCAAAACCTAGAAAGAAAAATAAACGCAAAATTAATTACTCAGGAATCAGGAAGACACATCAAAGTCAGCCAGCTTGGCATTAAATATATTCACAATAATAATATTCAAATTTCGTTCTGCAAGTATAGAAATTGCACGTATTCTTTGGTGCATATGATTTTCATCCACAGATTTTGACAAAAATTTAACGTCGTATCTTAACAATACTCGGTACTGTCTATCCACTCAACTAAAAGTATTTTTTTATACTAAAATACTCATAATGGAACATATCGAATATGCGCCTTTTAAACCTGGACCAAATTTACTGTTCTTCGGCACTTATCGAACTGTATCGCCACTGATTTTTGAATAAATAAATAAAATTGCTTAATAATGAGTCTTCCTGTGTTGCCACGTCAAATTTGCACGTGACCTTGCAAATGCAGTTAGGAAATGGAAATGAAAATAATTTTGGCCCATTTCCGAAAAAAAACCATTGTACCTACTGACCGAGTGGTTAGCCAACAGTGGCTTGTTACTCAAGTATGCGAAACGGTGTGGGGTTACCACCTTCATACGGTGACCACCCCTAAAGGGAGAGTGCATATATCCTTAAAATGTTCGTACTAAGAAGAATACTCAAACAAGAAACCTTCCATGTATAATAATAATAACAGACTTCCATGTATAATAATAATAACAGAATGGCACTCTTGTATGCAGTTGAGCTGTCCGAAGTCCATTTCTTATCCGAAGGACAGCTGGTTTATATAAAATTTACCTGCTGAAACGAAGACACTCCTGCGCCAAGTTGAGAAGGCTCAATATAAGCTCAACGCATGGAGGTTATAATACCCACTTGGCTCAACGGCAGAGGACCATTCTTTATAATGAACTTGTTTTAACAAAGGTCTGTTTTCAATCATGATAATAATAACCAATGGACTTACCTTTCAACATTTCTTCTGTTGCTAACATGGTTTTCCCCGTCTTCAAAAATGGACTTTTTCCTACCACAGCTCAGAGTGACGCCAGTCTTGTGCAGCATATAGGCAGTGTGTGCCAGCAGGAAAATATTCCCGATGAACAGAACGCCAACCCAGACGTAGAAGAAAGTAAGTCGTTCAATGTCACCTAAAATCATAATAAAAAAAAAGTAAGTATGGTGTTGTTGGTATAAGTAGAATTTGCGGTGAGAATTACTGTAATTATATGCACTTTACCTTTTAATTCATAGCTCTGGGAAAAGACGTTCGTTAAAAGCTTGGATGTCGGAGGAGTGCGTGCTTATGTAATAGCTATATTTATTTGGAAATAACAAGATATAGACAGGATATCCGACGATAATTCATTGAAGCACTGTGTAATCTTTTGGTATAAAAGGGGTTAAAAGTGTAACCCGCGGTAACCTTTTATGGTATTAAAAATGTTATGCAGCTTTTGTTCTGTATTTTGTTCATGCTGCAGCCGATGAAAGTATATATAAACATGGTATTTTTTTTATGTTCTCAAAAGATGCCAATTACGATGCTACAATTTAGACATTCTCCTCCGCTTAAGTACATTAAATCTGCTAAATGCTGGATTCCATCTTACTACAAAAAAAAAAAAAAAAAACAGTAGTTTGGTCTGTCTGTCTGTTGTCTGTAAGCACTTTTCAACGGTGCGGAATCACACGTAAGTACTTACAGCTGACGGACCAATTTATTAGCATTAGGGGTTAAAGAGGGATGAAGGAGAGAGGGTCTTTCCCTATTCAGTGACTACCTAACTAACAAGACCAAGCCAATTTCAAATCGTTCCTGAATATGGTAAGATACGGGTGAAAATTACATCCGGAAAAACTACTCGGTTAGTAGTTTATGGTAAACATTGAATTGTGAATTCTTACGTTCTGACAAGTAGGGCAGGTACAACAACATACGAAATAACAAGAAAATGAAATAAAAAGTTAGAGCATTAGCTCGGCAAAAAGACACCGGTGTTAGATAACTGTTACTAAATTAGAGTAGCTACAGGGGCCATGGCACCCGGCCTACCGCCCGGGTACCGAACCACACTAACTAGTCAAATCAAAATTAATGCAGCCACTCGGACATTCGTCTTGAGAACTATTACCAGTGTACACTATCTTACCATTTTCCGGAAACGTGATGAAACATACTTGGATATAATCTTTCAAACACTAAAATCGCTAGGGTGCAGCCAGGAAAGGAACACTGATCCACCAGATCTATTTATCCTTTTAAATCTCACCCTATAGAAGTCAATCTTGCTTATGGCTTTGCCTGATATTTATCTTTTACTGCAAGGATTTCGTTTTCTAAAGAAACAGCATTGAGCTTATTTGGCCAGCCGTTACTGATTTTTCTTTCTTTGTTGTGCTTTTTGGAAATAATAATCATAATTCTCATATACTAGATACATGTGCTTAATGCATTAACTCTCTTGAAATTTGTGGGTGGTTTGGCTGGAGCTGGTTTTCAGGACATTTGATTATTTTCCAACCCATTTTAGCAGTTCTTTACTGTTTACGTGATCGTATTTTGTTAAGTGCCTCATCTTATAGAAGAGATTTAACATTAGTTACAGGGACTCCTTAATATTCCTCTAAAAGGAAGTAATTTAATACGTTATAAAGAATGTCTTTGGCCTGAGCACGGACTATCTGGACCGTGGGCCTGAGAGTGAAGACGTTGTCGGTGGGGATATGTGTCGGCTTTGGCTATCCATACTGTCCTAGCAGAGGCAGACACTGGTCACTGGCTGCTTGAGGTAACTAGGCGGCAGTAGCAAGACATGCACGAATTCCTTATATTAGTTTCCATTCCTTTAGACTTTCCATCTACATATCAGAAGGGTTATATGGTTTTATATATTAAGTTACCACCACAAGGTTTCACGCACTTAATTTTTTAAAATGCTTTCATTTTCACCTCTATCTTTGTCGTCCTCAAATCCACATTTTTTTTTCATCTATGTACAAGACAGTATCTAATTTTACATAGTTAACACGTTTTCAAAATAAGTATCTGGAAGTCCTCATGTAGTTCATACAAGAATGCGATTGGTTCCTATGTTAATGTTCAAATATTTTTTATCTACGAAGCAGTGTCAATCTTTTAACTAAAAGTCCTTAGATTATCTTGTTCGTACTAAGGAATTCTATCCAAGTACCAAAGGTGGTAATTTCGTAAAGGAAGTCTAAATGTAATTACCCTGAACTTTCTACGCCTAAACTAGGTTTCCACCTGTTAATATTCATAGTAACATACTGTTATCTTTATAACTAACTTACCATAAAACCAGCAGCTCTTCACCCCGAAACCCGGTCTTAGGATGATGTGGTCGGGATAGTCTGGGAAATAATGAAGTATAGTTGTCGCCAACGTGATAAGGAAAGGTATTCCCCAGGCGTAGGCAGAATAACACTTGAACCTCAGTCCTCGTCGCCCTTGTATTGTACTTCTTGGAATGAGTTTCAGGGTCGCCCTGCAGGAAAAGTATGTGTTAATAGCTGCTGCTTTATTACGAAGCAAGCGGGGACACACGATTACGATCTTCTGGTGTTTTTCCAGTCGTCGATTTATTACAGCGTGTGGCAGATTTAATGGAATGGAAGAGCAAAATATTTTGACGTACCTTAGAATGATATAAAAGTCAAGCGTCTTATACTTTCAGAGAGATTTTGTGGTCTAAAACAAATGAAGGATACTCAAAATCTACAACGAGAAAACAATAGGTACTGATAACAAAGATGTTGCAAGGATAAAACAAATCACATGTAATTTGAAGGCAGTGTCTAACCTGACGTACTGATGAATGTCAAAGCACATAACGTTGAGCCAGAAAAACGCTGACAAAAGTGCAAACTGGCCAATGATACCTAGGAAAAAATAAAAATAAAAATACGTAAATTGCATAGAAAACATATTACCACTACAAAAAGGAAATAAGTACAGATTTGTCCCGTGAGAAATAGCATTAATGAGGGTACAACTGAAGCAATTTTGCAACTGCATCATACATGTAATACATCATGTGGCTCTTCGTTTTCAGGATTATGTCATGAATGAACCAAACAAAAACTTCTTTCAGTTTTCTTCTGACTATTGAAAAAGAAATCCATAAAATTACTGTGTATAACGTGTTTACTTATAAGTATTTATATTTTATTTTACTACTCAACACGAGTACTTTCAGGCCCTATCTGTGGCCCTTTTTCAAGAGATGTGTAGGTTGTCAGCCTTGACCCAGGCTGACAACCTACACATCTCTTGAGAAAGGGCCACAGATAGGACCTGAAAGTACTAGTGTTGAACAAAATAAAATGTAAATAAAATGTAAATACTTATAAGTAAACACGTTATACATAGTAATGATCTGATGAATGCTAGTGCCATCGTCCATAGACTATCTGTGTTACAACAAAAACACACGAAAATATTGCATTTTATATAGTAGAAAAAAAAGACAATGGCACATAACTCAGCCCTGTACCGAGGGGGTGGTGCTCTGGGGGTCGAACGACCACCGCCCCCCCCAAATTTCTGGAAGTCCATATTTTCAAGTATTTCATCTTGTATGTTTACCTATATAAGCAATGACATTTATAGAAGTAAAGGCCCAGTTTTGGGAAAAACGAACCCCGCCCCCAATAAAAAAAACTCTGGGTACGGGCCTGCTGTATGTATGTATGTATATACATCTAATAAAAGGAGCCCATAAAAACACCAAAATGTAGAGAGAAAAGTACTATATTTCAGAGACTGCTGTCTCTCTCTTCAGGTATATGAATGAGAAAAGTTTACAGAAAAGGTTATTTATACCAAGAGATCCGTCCACAAGTAAGCCAATTTAGGTCACCCCCGCTGATAATCTTCCTTTAATCTTCTTAAGCGTTGGTTGAATGAAAACTTGGTCGACGACATCTGAAACCCACGCCCCTTTTGAGATGTTCATTACCTGCTTCTCTTTAATTAAGGCCGATTCCATCATTTGACTCTTGTACCGGCAGTTGCTGCTATAAATTACACGTGACAAATTCCAGTTTATTCTATGATTATGTTCATTTATATGGTTGAAAATAGCCGAGTTCTGTTGTCCATACCTAACTGACTGTTTGTGTTGTATTAATCTCTGGGGAAGTGATTTACCTGTAAATCCGATGTAAGATTGGTCACAGTCTTGGCAAGGGATCTCATAGACCCCAGAGTCCTTGGGAGATGTCTTTTGTTGGACGTTAATCAGGGATTTGGCTAAGGTGTTTGGGTAGGTAAATGCAAAAGGGTTGGATTTCCCAAGGGTGTGGGTTATTCTCTTAATCGTCTCCAGGTGAGGAATTTTTATTTTATTGTTGGGTGTGTCTCTGGCCTTGTCTTTAGGGGGTCGGTAGAAAATTATTATATAAATTATAAATATATATAAAATAAATTTATTAATTAATATATATATATATATATATATATATATCTATATATATATATATATATATATATATATATATATATATGTGTGTGTGTGTGTGTGTGTGTGTGTGTGTGTGTGTGTGTGTGTGTGCATGTATATATATTATTATATATTGCTACTTTCAAAATGCATATATCTCCTCTGTGACTGTATAAAATGTTATGTAGAATTGTGCAACATTTTTTCAGATTCCTAGATAGCTTAGAGATAGGATGTTTTAAATGTGTGTTCAGATTTCGCATAACATAGTATTATAAAAGAATATATATATAACATAGAATGTAAAAAGAGAGGGATTTTCTTTGTCCGTTCGAAACTATGATTGTTTCCCTATTATGTCAGCACTGTGAGATTAGAGGAACTGCGAGATCTCCGTTTGCTTTCCTAATCTGTCAACACGTTTAATAACCGAGCTAATCTTCAATGTATTTTGAGAATCTGTAATCAAGTAAGATAGGGGCTTCTCCTTCGTCTCGATCGGGTACGAACATTATTGTATACTGGTCTTGTACATGTATGTCTTTGCCGAGTGCCACGTGCAGATTACACATTTTGTATAAAAAGTTGCGTGAGATTTCGAAGCTTCTGGAAGCATTTGTGCCAAAAACGTTTTGTGTCATCTCCTCAGTCCAGTTTCCACAAGGGAGAAGAATTTCATTAGATCTTAGATTCTCGAGGCGTTAACATATCTCTCTCTCTCTCTCTCTCTCTCTCTCTCTCTCTCTCTCTCTCTCTCTCTCTCTCTCTCTCTTGACATCCTTGAGATTATATTAACGTAACGTAAATTGGTCACTCGTATCTTGAGAATTTCATATTTGATATTTCTTAGAGTTTATTTAGTGTTAAATAGTGTTTTTGTGGAATCTGAACATACATTGTTTCGTAACGGCGCCTGGTTTTTGTGAAAGTGTAAAGCAAGACTGCAGCAAAGAAAGAAGTTGGTATACCAAAAAGGTAAAGTGTGTTATATTTTTATAAGTTGCAACTAATAACTAATAACGGATAGGAACAGTGGTTAACTAATAACTGATAGGAACAGTGGTTTGGTAAAAACTGATAGTTACAATGTTTTGAGTGAAAAGATTTACACTTTTACACATTGCAAATTTTTGTTTTTTGTGTTTGTTTCATTTTGTGCATTTTTTTATTTTCTTGTTGAAGTGCGCCTTTTTATTTTGATACTGTCCAAATTTTTCTGTATTTTCATTTATATTCACAATTTAATTGACTTAGTTATTTTCATTGCTTAATCATTGAACATTTAATTAAATTTAACACTTGTGAATTAATTTGCATTTACTTAGAATTCTTTTCAAGTTTTATTATTGTTTAGCACTTGTGAATTAATTTCAAAATTTCAATTATTGCCTAACACTTGAATTTTGATTGAATTAATTTTCTTGAATTTTGTGATAAATTAATTTTGATTTAATTTTACTTAATTTAATTCAAGAATTAATTAAACTTTACTTTGTTTTCAAGTAACAGTAATTTTCCCTGATATTGTGAATTTCACTTATAAATTTAGAGTTTAATAATAAATTTTTGTATTTAGAATTTTTATAAGTATTTCATTTATAACCAGTATAATTGCATATGATTATGATTATGTTAGGTAGAAACATAGAGTGGTGATTAATCTGCTTTCCTTCAATTTACTTGAAGTGAATTAGAACCAGGGAAGTACTTAGACTTCTGAAATCAGGGAAATACTTAGACTTTTAAAGTTGTTGATGGAGTGATGCCCTTTGATTAATTAATTACTTACAAGATTACCTCACACCTGTTTTGATGAACTTAGTCTGATTTTCTGCAATACTGGTAAGTTGTTAAGGGATCACTGTTGCCTTTAGAGTATTCAGTCGTTTAATACCTGTTATGAGGGTTCAGGTTTCTGGCTTTTGTGAGATAACAATTGATGAATGGTAACCCGATATTTGGCACTTCGTAACAATATGTATATTGTATATAATATACATATATATTATATATGTTTAATAATACATATATATGTTTGTATATATAATACATATTTATTTTTGTATATATATATATATATATATATATATATATATATATATCGAATGCATTATTCGTACATATGAGAGATTTAGACCATCCTATTAACTGGAGTCAAGCAAGAGCCTTAATCCCATGTAATGACACAGTTAAAAGGAATATCATTGAATCTTGTTTCATCAAGTCAAATAATAGAAATGTTCTAAATTTAAGTCTTGGTTTATTTAAACTTGATGCTTTCATTATGAAAAAAGTTGTAGATAAATATAAGCAACAAAATTAATATATTCAGTTTTTACATGTTTTGGACTGTAAAGGTACTTTGTAATTTCGGTTAGGTTTGTGACCGTGTGATATCCGATAATTCTGGATTATCTCTTTTAATTTTTACCCTTTGACAATTAACCATCTGGTATTCTTGATCTTGTTTTGTACCAGAGACCTTTGTCTCCAATTGTACTTCATTAACTCCTTGACGATGTCTGAGTAAAGACGACTTATCATTTTCATGTGGGATTCGCTTATTTATGAAGTACAGTGATTTTTTAAGCATATATATATATATATATATATATATATATATATATATATATATATGTATATATATATATATATATATATATATATATATATATATATATATATATATTATATATATATATATATATATATATATATATATATATATATATATAGTATGTATGTATGTATATATATATATATATATATATATATATATATATATATATATATATATATATATATATATATTACTCCAGACAACAACAAACATTAACTATGCATTTCTTACTTAGAAGACATCAATGATGCAGAAAATAGAAAATAGACATCATTTAAGCTTTCATAGGCCAGTCGTGCCTCCATCGTTAAAAAAAATGAAAATAAAAAAAAAACACGTTTTTATGGTCGGATGTAACTGTATGCCCAAAATGGTCAACGGTTTCCTCACCTAATCCAAGGACGTTAGTGGCCTTACCACGTATTTAACTTTTTGTTTCTCTGTCTCCTCGACTTCGTAAGTTACCTAGCACGTGGTAAAATCCTCGGAGATGTTCCTTCATTTCTTTCTATGGTCGTCTTGGAACACGATTATGAGAGTATTTTTAACCAAGAGAATTGTTTTGTCTATACTGCGAAGTATGAAATAAATTTTATCCTTGGCAAATCATCTTGCGTTTGTTTTCCCAGCAATGTCTTGCCATAGCTGAGGCCTAATTGAAATATTTGATATTCTGTCTGTGTTGTTTGGCACTTTCTTTGTACGTTTTGCTGGTCTGTCCGTTATACCTGCAGCCTATATCTCTCTTTTACCCCCGTTTCTTTCCTCCTCCTAGCGCACAGTTTTTAACACTGTTCCTCACGGCATTTTAAAGTCTTTTACCTCCCTACCTCATGTTCGGCGGTTTACTATACTGTTGTTTGGATTACTATTGATTTTCTGTCCACCCGCTCCCCAGCCCTTTTTTTTCTTTCTTTCTTTTTCTGGCTTGGCTATGGACCTTGACCCACCAGTAGTGAGGGTAGCCTATAATCTTGAAACGTTCCTTAAGTATTCCAGGGTATGCCGGGCCCAGACTTGCAGGTTCTGTTAGCCCTGAATATAAGATCTATCATCAGTCTCATTTTTTTTCCTTTTTTTTAACTGTTGACTGAAAATAGTATCTTTCCTATGGATCCTATATTATATCTCACGGGGGAAAAAATACAAAGGTGTCAAAACGAAGGACAGAAAAATATAGTACGTAATACCAAACAACAGTATGTTAAACCGCTCAACAGAAGGTTAGAATATTATAAATAGGTACCGAACTAACAAATTACTGGTAGAAAAACAGCAAGCCTGGAGAGGGAGAGGAGAGGAAAAGGGAATGTAGGGAGTTGTATACATTGCACCATATAACGAATGTGAGGCAACATATTACGGATAGACCAGCAAAACATGCAAAGAAACGGCCAAATAGCACAGACAGGACATCCGACATTCATTGGGAAACAATCACAGAAGGGTTTGGAGTAAAATTTATTTCATTTTTCGCAACATGAACAAAACTACACGCTCATAGGATGCATTCTCATAACGTGTTCCAAGACGAGTATGGAAGGAACTGTGGCAGACAGTTTACGAAGTCGTGGAGAAAAGGTTAAATGAATAATGTGGAAAGGATTAATCCAAAGGGAGTCAGCTCAGGTATACAGTCATTTGTGGGGGGTTGCGGCTTATCCCCCCGCCGCCCCCAAAAAGAGCCGCGCCTCCTGGGGTACAGGAGGACTATTATTCCTCCAAGAGGAGGACACAGGACAGGTCAGGGCGAGAAGTCAACTCAGCTATTTCAAACGTAGGTTGGTAGACCACACCACAGGTCACGGTCACTTCAGTCATCTCTGCTGCGATTAAGTTTTATTTTCTACGAATACAGCCATAGTTTAGATTTTTTTTATATAATCTAAATTATTATTTAAAAATGCCAAACAGCTGCGCCGTGTTTGGTTGTTATTCGAACAGTAGAAAAAAGGAGGTATCCTTTTTCCGATTCCCTCGTGATGAGGAAACCAGACAGAAGTGGGTTCATCTTTGTAAAAGGAAGGACAACTTTAACGCTGCTACTCATCGCATATGCAGTAAACATTTCGCAGACAGTGCATATAAAAGGGACCTGCAGCAGGAACTTCTTGGATCGCGAGCCCCAGCAATGAAATATAGACGTCTGAAGAGTAATGCAATCCCCACACTTCACGTGCCTGGTTTGCAAGGTTGGTAATCTTTGCATTGTCACTTTTATTAGTTTTAGTTTTTATGGAGAGAGAGTTCATAATAAATTATCATCTTTGTTTGCATTAGCACTTGCTACTTTTGATAGAATTCCATTGCGCTTTCTTCTAACTTTTATGTAATTTCCTTTATAAATATTTTGGTATTACTTGAAACAGCGATTTACCTTTTTCTATTTATTCACATCACTCATGGCAGCTGTCTGTTTTTATATATATATGTAGGTTTGTTTTTATAAATAGTAAATGTATAGAGACTATGAAGGGAAAACTTAACATATTCCATAACTTAATCACGATTATATTAATATTGTAAAGACTTAATGACAATTTATATTATGTATACATATAAGAGGAAGAAAGATATTATAATGTTTTTCCTTTTACATTTCAGATGATAATGCACCTGTTACATCTCGAACGAAAAGGTTAGAAGAGAAAAATCGGAAACGTTTTGTTGCAGAAATTTTATCAGGATATGAAAGTGAACTTCATGCTAAAAACAATGTTTCCCGTGGAGAAGACCATCAGGAAAGTGAAGAAATGGTACAAACAGCAACACTAGAAGAATTGCAGCGTCAATTGAAAAGCGTCAGTCAAGAAAGAAATGACCTCCTTACAGAAAAGGAGCAGTGGGATAAAGAAAGGTTACGTTTGGTGGAGGAATTGGAGAAATTGCGAAATGAAGTATCGTGTTGCAAAACGTTTCTGGAAAAATTATCTTCTCTTTCACAGGTGGAAAACATTATGAGCGGTAGAAATGTGAAAAAGTAAGAGGTGCCTGGATCAGTGCAGTAGATCGACATGAGAATAAATTAACGGAACCGAGTGCCGAGTTTTTTTGAAAAATTAAAGGTAATGGAAAAAAAAATTTGAGTATATAATGGAGAAAATACACTGCAACCAGACAATGGAGTAGCTATGCATAAATTGTATCGAGAAGGCAAAAAAAAAAAAAAAAAAAAAAGATGTGTAAATTAATGCCATGAAAATTCTAAAAAATTGTTGCTTTTTTTCGTTTTTTCTAAATATTTTTCTTTTCTATTTTGAAGCCAGATACTTTTGTGTTATCTATGTATATATATTTACGTTAGTTTATTAAACAATGTATTGTAAGATTGTAAATAAGCCTTTGTAAATAAATGTCAGGTCAGACGCTAATAGAATATTTTTTTAAGTCCTATCAAGGATATTATTAATTTGAGGTTTCTATTATACATCAGAAAGCCAAAAATGATCAATCCACGGTTTTGTAAGTGCACAGTGATGATGTATATGAATTCAAAAGAACACCAAACGTGTACAAGATAACAGAGTGAAAAGGACATATGACACTTAAAGGCCTAATCCCCAATACCTTCGACCCAGGTACTTAAGTTGTTCCCAAAGGTACTTTCCCACCCTGTACTCCAGGCCTATCACGGAAATACCCCACATCCAACCCCAACCTCCCCCGACCAAAATGACTGTTTACCTCTCCCATCGAATCCCCCGAAGGAGAAAGGACCTTGCCTTGACCGTGGCCACTGAGAGAGGTAACGCACGAAGGACCAAGGAAAGAGACGCCCGGGACGAGACCTCGAAAAGGAGAAAAAGGACTCACTTTTAATAAATCTTGGTCACGGTCCTGGAATATATATACATCCGACCATGCGCGTGGTTTTTCATAATCTGGTTCTTTAAAGACGGAGGTACACTAATTTCCTGAAGCTTTTTGAACGTTGTGTATCATGAAGTTCTCTATGGAAGTTGTGTGGATATATACATACATACATACATATATATATATATATATATATATATATATATATATATATATATATATATATATATATATATATATAATCCTTCAGATTCAAACAATATTGTTTACAGTATCCCTTTAAAGATTGCGATAAGATTTATATTGGCCAAACATTAAAAGGACTAAGACAGATACGTTCCCAACACACAAATATGCTCTTTCAAGAGGCCTAACAAACAATGGCATTTCAGATCATTAGCTTAAGACAGGCCATGTCATTAACTGTGATATTTCTTCTGTCAACTGCAAGGCCAACGATTATCAGAAAAGGAATCTTCTGGAAACTTTATTAATTGAAGCCAAGGCCACCAGGAATATTAACCTCACCCTGGTTTATCGCTTGATCCTCTTTCCTTGTCCTTTCTGTTTGGAGAACATGCTGTCCGAATCAAGAAACTGTAGGTAACTCTGCCCGCCACTACTCAGTTTTGTAGATAAAGCTCTGTAAACTATGTCTGTACTCAGTGTGAACTTGAAAATGTAGAATAAACTACGAAAGTGCTTGTTCCAAGTCCCGGTTTTCACTCTCCTTCTTACGTGGATTTTATGAGATACATAGACACATACATACATACATTCATAGTTTATTCTACATTTTCAAGTTCCCACTGGGTAGTTTACAGAGCTTGATATACAAAATTGAGTATGGGCGGGCAGAGTTTCCTACAGTTTCTTGATTTGGGCAGCTTGTTTTCCAAACAGAAAGGACAGGGAAAGAGGATCAAGGGATAAACCGGAGTGGAGGTTAATATTCCTGGTGGCCTTGGCTTCAATGAATTCAGTTTCCAGAAGATTCCTTTTCTGATAATCGTTGGCCTTGCAGTTTACAGACGAATGATCACAGTTAATGGCATGGCCTGTCTAAGCTAATGATCTGAAATGTTAGGCCTCTTGAAAGAGCATATTTGTTTTGGGAACATTTCATTTTTAGTCCTTTTAATGTATGGTCAATATAAATCTTATTGCAAACTTTACAAAGGATACTGTATACAATATTATTTGAATTGGACGAACTATTCTTAATCAACATATTTCTTAAAGTATTGTTATATTTAGATACTAAATTAATAGCTATAGTTTTTAGAATCGATATTGCAGATATGAAATTAGGGTGAAAAGGTAGACAGAGAATATTCTAACTCTGGTTGGATTGTAATATATCTTACAAAATTCCAAAAAAATATGAAGGATAATATAATGAATCTCCTGTTTTTGTCAATAATTTTAAACTTTATGCTATATCGAATCTGTATCTTTATATATAATATATATATATATATATATATATATATATATACTATATATATATATATATATATATATAATATATATATATATATAATATATATATATTATATATATATATATATATATATAAAGATAGATACAGATTCAATTTGGCATTAAGAGTTTAAAATTATTGACAAAAAAATAGGAGATTCATTATATTATCCTTCATATTTTTTTTAATTGTGTAAGAATATGAGCAAAGAAGATATATTACGATCCAGCCAGAGTATATATATATATATATATATATATATATATATATATATATATATATATATATATATATATATAAGGGTGTGTGTGTGTGTTTAAGTGTGTGTGTGTGTGCCGGAGATGCTCCAATGAACAACAGGGATATCAAAGTTCTACTTACTATTGATAACACAGTGATCGCTGTGGATTTCGTTGGTGAACACGTATCCGGTAAACAGAGCGATCTCTCCGACAAGGAGAGCGATCATGTGGCTGAGCTGATTAAGATCCTGTACAGCTCTTAGCTTGGCAATAAGGTTGTTGCAGAGAATAATCACCGTGAGGGAAACAGCCGAGATCATCAACCCCGCCGCGTAAAAGTGGAACTTCAGTGAAGGTTCCGTCGGCAGTCCTGGCCCGGTGCAAACGAACGCTCTCATTCGCTCTCCTGTCACAAGACGAAAATAAGCGTTTTGCACAGATAGATGGGCGAGTAAGGTCGCATTCACGGAGAGGTTTATTCTTTAATCGCTACTTTATGGTTAGAATAAAAGAATTTAGTTAGACAAAAATTAAACGTAAATAGAGTATTCAGGCCAAGCGCTAGGGCATAATTGTATGGTATTTCAGCGCTGAATCTGCAATTAACAGCAAGAACGCTTGAAAGGTATAACATAAGAAAACCTTACAGTTGCAATAAGAAATAATTATTAGGAGAGGGTGCAAAGTAAAATGGAAGAAATAGAATGTGAACAGAACTTATTAAAGAATATGAGATAGACAAACTACAGAAAGAGGGTAAAATAGCGAAAATAAGAAAAATTAAAGTTTTTCCAATTTTTTTTATTAGAGAATGAAATTTTAAAGGAAGATCATTAAAAAAAAAAAACGAAATAGCCACTATACATATTGCTAAATTAGTCTTAGTCTAGTCTAGTGTATTGTGGTGCTTTGTATTCCTGAAGACCTAATATGTTATCAGTTATTCAAACCCCTCCATTTAATAAATCCCGCATACGGGCTTTGGTGCACTAAGTAACTTGGTTCATCTCTCTCTCTCTCTCTCTCTCTCTCTCTCTCTCTCTCTCTCTCTCTCTCTCTCTCTCTCTCTCTCTCTCTCTCCAAGAATACTTTGTGCTGATAATCTTTACAATGCCTGAACACACAGTGAAAAAAAATATAAGCCAAAATCTAGGTTCAAGCCATTACACAAAACCCAATTACGAGATTTGCTGAATTCCTTCGGAAACGAAATCCTGTCTCAGTAACAAAAAGTAAAAAATTAACGGAAACAAATGAAGAAGATTTGTTCTCAAAATCCTTCACAAGCAGATTACAGATGCACATTTCTAACCACTTAGTTTTGTTTTTTTAATAAAAAGTAATGAGCGGTGAGAAAGATATAGAAAACACTACAGAAAGCAATAGGCTCAATTCTTTAAAGAAAGGAGGCTACGAGTCGTGGAAAGGTTGACAGTACGTGGAAAGCACAGCCTCAGATTCGAAAAATGCATGGTTGATTGATGGATTTAAGAAACTTAATTTGTCAGGCCAAGCACCAGTCCGCGTTCCAGAAAGAGACAAGAGGGAGTTGGTGGAGTTGGACACAAAGAATAAGAGATCCAGAAAATAAAGGAAAGATATCCAAGGGTGGAACTAGGAGAGTGCCCCACAGAAAAAAAAAGCTGAAAATTGCATGCAACCATGGGTCGAACTCCTTTTTGCTTAATAACTACAGAGACCTACGTGAGGTGCACTGGCGGAAGGGAGATAAAATCAAGGATCGTTGTCCGTCGTTTTTCACTCGTGTCACTGATACAGAAAATTATAATATTTTAGTGAATCATACTGAAAGGAAAAAAAAATGAAGACATGATTAATTGATGGGATGGAATGGAAAATAGAATTTAGTCCAAAGGCCAAGCACTGGGACCTATGAGGTCAATCAGCGGTGGAAAGGAAATTGAGAGTAGATAGGTTTAAAAGGTGTAATAGGAGGAAAACCTCGCAGTTCACTTTGAAATAATTGTTAGGAGAGGGTGGAGAGCAAGATGGAAAAAAGATAATATGAATGAAGGTACAGGAAAACGCATGAAAGGGGTTGCAGCTAAGGGCCAAAGGGTCGCTGCAAAGAGCCCTCATAGTAATGCCTATAGTGTACCCCGTGATATTATTAATTAACTATTCTGCGTTTCATGAAGTTTACGGTCAAAATTTCTTATTATAATGTAACTAGTAACTAACGAGACAAAACAATATATTTGTGAAGCTAGTACGATCCGTCCTAATGACAAGGATGGATGCCAGTTACTTCATCCATCGTCACGAAAGAAGTTAGTCTTCTCCGGTTCCCGAAGTTAGTTTTCATCCGGTTCCCGAAGTTAGTTTTCATCTGGTTCCCGAAATTAGTTTTCATCCTTTTCCCGAAGTTAGTTTTCATCTGGTTCCCGAAGTTAGTTTTCATCCGGTTCCCAAAGTTAGTTTTCATCCATTTCCTGAAGTTAGTTTTCATCCGATTCCCGAAGTTAGTTTTCATCTGTTTCCCGAAGTTAGTTTTCATCCGTTTCCCGAAGTTAGTTTTTATCAGTTTCCCAAAGTTAGTTTTCATCCGGTTCCTGAAGTTAGTTTTTATCCAAAGATAGTTTTCATCCATTTCCTGAAGTTTGTTTATATCTGAAGATAGTTTTCATCCATTTCCCAAAGTTAGTTTTCATTCAGTTCTCAAAGTTAGTTTTCCTCCAGTTCCCAAATTAAGATTTCATCTGGTTCCCGAAGTTAGTTTTCATCCGTTTCCTAAAGTTAGTTTTCATCCGGTTCCCGAAGTTAGTTTTTATCCAGTTCCATTAGTTAGTTTTTGTCCAGTTCCCTAAGTTAGTTTTCAACTGGTTCCCAAAGTTAGTTTTCATCCTTTTCCCGAAGTTAGTTTTCATCCAGTTCTCGAAGTTAGTTTTGAACTGGTTCCCGAAGTTAGTTTTCTTCCATTTCCTGAAGTTAGTTTTCAACCAGTTCCCAAAGTTAGTTTTCATCCAGTTCCTGAAGTTAGTTTTCATCCAGTTCCCAAAGTTAGTTTTCATCCAGTTCCTGAAGTTAGTTTTCATCCAGTTCCCAAAGTTAGTTTTCATCCAGTTCCCAAAGTTAGTTTTCATCCAGTTCCCGAAGTTAGTTTTCATCTATTTCCCGAAGTTAGTTTTCATCTGTTTCCCGAAGTTAGTTTTCATCCGGTCCTGAAAGTAGTTTTATCCAGTTCCCGAAGTGTATTTCATTCCGGTTCCTGAACGTTAGTTTTTAGCCAGTTCCCATAGTTAGTTTTCAAACTGGTTCCCAAAGTCAAAGGTTTCATCCAGTTCCTGAAGTAGTTTTCAAATACCGGTTCCGAAAGTTAGTTTCATCCTTTTCCCTGAAGTTTAGTTTTCATCCAGGTTCCTGAGTTAAGTTTTCATTCCAGCTTTTTCCCGAAGTTATTTTCCAATCCTTTTCCCGGAAGTTAGTTTCATCCTTTTTCCAAAGTTAGTTTTCAATCCAGTTCCCTGAAGTTAAGGTCATTCCAGTTTTAATCCCGAAGTAGTTTTCATCCATTTCCCAGAAGGTAAAGTTCATCCAGTTTTCCTTGAAGTTAGTTTTCCCAGTTTCCCAAAAGTTCCTGAAGTTATTAGTTTTCAACTGGTTCCCGAAGTTTAGTTTTCATCCTTTTCCCGAAAGTTTAGTTTTCCATTCCAGTTCCCGAAGTTAAGTGGTTCATTCCAGTTTTTCCCAAAGTTAGTTTTCCAACTGGTTCCCGAAAGTTAGTTTTCATCCTTTTCCCGAAGTATTTTCATTCCCAGTTCCCAAAGTTAGTTTTTCATTTCAGTTCCCTGAAGTTAGTTTTCAACCCGGTTCCCAAATTAGTTTCATTCCAGGTTTTCCTGAAGTTTAGTTTTTCCAACCGGTTCCCGAAGTTAAGTTTTCATTCCCAGTTCTTTTCGAAGTAGTTTTTGTGAACCGGTTCCCAAAGTTAGTTTTCTCCATTTCCTCGAAGTTAGTTTTCCATCTGTTTCGCCGAATGTTATGTTTTCATTCCCAGTTCCCATGAAGTTAGTTTTCAACCAAGTTCCCGAAGGTTAGTTTCATTTTCCAGTTCCTGTAGTTAGTTTTCATCCAGTTCCCAAGTTAGTTTTCACCCAGTTCCCGAAGTTAGTTTTCATTCCCAGTTCCCTGTAGTTAAGTTTTCATTCCAGTTCCCCAAAAGTTAAGTTTTCTGTCCAGTTCCCTGAAAGTTAGTTTTCATCCCAGTCCCTGTAGTTTAAGTTTTCATTCCAGTTTTCCCAAAGTTAATTTTCTTCCAGTTCCCTGAATTTAAGTTTTTCATTCAGGTTCCAAAAATTTAGGTTTTTCTTCCCAGTTCCTGGAAGTAAGTTTCCCCATTCCCAGTTCCTGTAAGTTAGTTTTTCATTTTTCCCAGGTTCCAAAGTTGTTTCTTTCAGTGTTCCCCTGAAAAGTTTTTCATTCAGTTTTCCCAAAGTTAGTGTTTCTTCCAGTTCCCTGAAGTTAGTTTGTTTTCATCCCAGTTCCCGTAAGTTAGTTTTCATCCAGTTCCCAAAGTTAGTTTTCTTCCAGTTCCTGAAATTAGTTTTCATTCAGTTCCCAAAGTTAGTTTTCTTCCAGTTCCTGAAGTTAGTTTTCATCCAGTTCCTGTAGTTAGTTTTCATCCAGTTCCCAAAGTTAGTTTTCTTCCAAAGTTCCTGAAAATTAAGTTTTCATTTTTCCAGTTCCCAAGTTAGTTTCTTTCCCTAAAGTTCCTGAAAATTAGTTTTCATTTTGCAGTTTCCCAAAGTTATTTTCTTCCAGTTCCCCTGAAGTTTAGTTTTCATTTTCCAGTTCCCGTAGTTAGTTTTTATCCAGTTCCCAAATTAGTTCTTCAAGTTCCTGAAATTAGTTTCATTTTCCAGCTTCCCGAAAGTTAGTTTTCTTCCAGTTCCTGAAGTTAGTTTTCATCCAGTTCCTGTAGTTAGTTTTCATCCAGTTCCCAAAGTTAGTTTTCTTCCAGTTCCTGAAATTAGTTTTCATCCAGTTCCCAAAGTTAGTTTTCTTCCAGTTCCTGAAGTTAGTTTTTTCATCCCAGTTCCCAGAAGTTATGTTTTCATCCAGTTTCCCAAAGTTAGTTTTAAAGCCAGTTCCCGAAAGTTTGTTTTTCACCATTCCCGAAGTTAGTTTTCATCCAGTTCCCAAAGTTAGTTTTCCACCTTTCCCAAAGTTAGTTTTTTCATTCCAGTTCCCGAAGTTATTTTCATCCATTCCGAAGTTAGTTTTCAAACCCAGTTCCCAAGTTAGTTTTTTCACCAAGTTCCCAAGAAGTATTTCATTCCAATTCCCGAAGTTAAGTTTTTCACCAATTCCCGAAAGTTATTTTTTTCACCAGTTCCCAAAGTTAGTTTTCACCCAGTTTCCCAAAGTTAGTTTCATCCAGTTTCCCGAAGTTAATTTTCATCCAGTTCCCGAAGGTTTAGTTTTCATCCATTTTTTCCCAAAGTTAGTTTTTCACCCATTTCCCGAAGTTTGTTTTTCATCCAGTTCCCGAAGGTTTATTTTTCATCCAATTCCCGAAGTTAGTTTTCACCCGTTCCCAAAGTTAGTTTTCATCCAGTTCCCAAAGGTTTAGTTTTAATCCAGTTTCCCGAAGTTAAATTTTCATCCAGTTCCCAAGGTTAGTTTTTCATTCCAGTTTCCCAAAGTTAGTTTTCCACCAGTTCCCGAAAGTTACTTTTCATCCAGTTTCCCGAAGTTAGTTTCATCCGTTCCCAAGTTAGGGTTTCAAAAACCAAGTTTCCCGAAGTTAGTTTTCATCCAGTTCCCGAAGTTAGTTTTCATCCAGTTCCCGAAGTTAGTTTTCACCCAGTTCCCAAAGTTAGTTTTCATCCAGTTCCCGAAGTTAGTTTTCATCCAGTTCCCAAAGTTAGTTTTCATCCAGTTCCCAAGTTAGTTTTATCCAGTTTCCCAAAGTTAGTTTTTCATCCAGTTCCCGAAGTTAGTTTTCACCATTTCCCGAAGTTAGTTTTCATCCAGTTCCCGCAAGTTATTTTTTCACCCATTCCCGAAGTTAGTTTTCACCCAGTTCCCGAAGTTAGTTTTCATCCAGTTCCCGAAGTTAGTTTTCATCCAGTTCCCAAAGTTAGTTTTCATCCAGTTCCCGAAGTTAGTTTTCATCCAGTTCCCGAAGTTAGTTTTCACCCAGTTCCCGAAGTTAGTTTTCATCCAGTTGTTCCGCAAGTTGCCAAGTTAAATTTTTCACCCATTCCCGAAGTTAGTTTTCACCCATTTCCCAAGTTAGTTTTTCACCCAGTTTCCCGAAGTTAGTTTTCATCCAGTTCCCAAAGTTAGTTTTCATCCAGTTCCCGAAGTTAGTTTTCATCCAGTTCCCAAAGTTAGTTTTCACCCAGTTCCCGAAGTTAGTTTTCATCCAGTTCCCAAGTTTTAGTTTTCACCCAGTTTCCCAAAGTTAGTTTTTCACCCTTTTCCCGAAGTTAGTTTTCATCCAGTTCCCAAAGTTAGTTTTCACCCAGTTCCCAAAGTTAGTTTTCACCCAGTTCCCGAAGTTAGTTTTCATCCAGTTCCCGAAGTTAGTTTTCACCCAGTTCCCAAAGTTAGTTTTCATCCAGTTCCCGAAGTTAGTTTTCATCCAGTTCCCAAAGTTAGTTTTCACCCAGTTCCCAAAACAGTTTTCACCCAATTAGTTTATTTTCATCCCAGTTCCCAGTTAGTTTTCATCCATTCCCAAAGTTTAGTTTTTCACCCAGTTTCCCAAAGTAGTTTTCCCCATCCAGTCCCAGTTTTCACCAGTTCCCAAAGTTTAAAGTTTTGCATCAGTTCCCGAAGTTAGTTTTCACCCAGTTCCCAAAGTTAGTTTTCATCCAGTTCCCGAAGTTAGTTTTCACCCAGTTCCCAAAGTTAGTTTTCATCCAGTTCCCGAAGTTAGTTTTCATCACCCAGTTCCCAAAGTTAGTTTTCCACCCCCAGTTTTTTCCCAAAGTTAGTTTTCATTCCCAGTTTCCCAAAGTTAGTTTTCATCCAGTTCCCGAAGTTAGTTTTCACCCAGTTCCCAAAGTTAGTTTTCATCCAGTTCCCGAAAGTTAGTTTTCACCCAGTTCCCGAAGTTAGTTTTCACCCAGTTCCCGAAGTTAGTTTTCATCCAGTTCCCGAAGTTAGTTTTCACCCAGTTCCCAAAGTTAGTTTTCACCCAGTTCCCGAAGTTAGTTTTTCATTCCAGTTCCCAAACCCAGTTCCCGTTTTCACCCAGTCCCAAAGTAGTTTTCACCCAGTTTTCACCCGAAAGTTAGTTTTCACCCAGTTCCCAAAGGTTAGTTTTTCACCCAGTTCCCGAAGTTAGTTTTTCATCCAGTTCCCGAGTTCGTTGTTTTTCACCCAGTTCCCGAAGTTAGTTTTCATCCAGTTCCCGAAGTTAGTTTTCACCCAGTTCCCGAAGTTAGTTTTCACCCAGTTCCCGAAGTTAGTTTTCATCCAGTTCCCGAAGTTAGTTTTCCCCAGTTTCCCAGTTTTCGACGAATTAGTTTTCACCAGTTCCCGAAGTTAGTTTTTCACCCAGTTCCCGAGTTAGTTTTCACCCAGTTCCCAAGTAGTTTTCACCGTTTCCCCGAAGTTAAGTTAGGTTTTCATCAAAAAAACCGTTCCCAAAAAAAAGGTTGAAGTCCCGAAGTTAGTTTCCATCCAGTTCCAAAGTTAGTTTTCATCCAGTTCCCGAAGTTAGTTTTCATCTATTTCCCGAAGTTAGTTTTCATCCGTTTCCCGAAGCTAGTTTTCATCCAGTTCCAGAAGTTAGTTTTCATCCAGTTCCTGAAGTTAGTTTTCATCCACTTCCCAAAGTTAGTTTTCAACCGGTTCCTGAAGTCAGTTTTCATCCATTTCCCGAAGTTAATTTTCATCCGTTTCCCAAAGTTGGTTTTCATCCAGTTCCAGAAGTAAGTTTTTATCCGGTTCCTAAAATCCCCGAAGCTAGTTTTCATTCAGTTCCCGAAGTTAGTTTTCATCCATTTCCTGAAGTTAGTTTTCATCCATTTCCCGAAGATAGTTTTTATCTGGTTCCCATAACCAACAGTA
>NC_061110.1:79634215-79666715 GCF_015104395.2 Macrobrachium nipponense | reverse complement strand
TTAAATTTTGTAGTTTCGCCCAAATTCAAAGTAATCACTGTCAGCATTTGAACTAATGTTGAATTTTACGTCGCCAACAACCGCAGTACATAGGCAAATGATCAAAGTTCGACAGATATTTGCCGAGACACTCACTGGATTGGATTCGTAGAACTGACGCTATCACTTGTCTGAGTAACCGCGCACTGTTTACATATCGCCTTCACGTGGGTTTTTCTGTGGAACTCTGGTTGCACTGTATGCTGCTACAATAGAACTTATTCTGAAAGCTATATATCATTGACGTATTCTGCCCAAGTATCTAACTTAGGAATTCTGGCCTGGCCACCAACGTTGCGGAAGGATGAATAAAGCGTAAAAAAAATCGATGACGTGTGGACATTTTATCTATAATCATTTGCTTAAATCAGGTTATATTTAAATCAACACAAGCAGTTAACGTATATTCTATCACAGACGGAATTTCCATTGGAAATAATACAGTAATTTTTATTTGTGCTTATATGTAATTGTGATATTTGTCAGAAACCATGCATTACACAGTGTTCTGAATGCCAGAGATTCGGACGAAAGCAGGAAACGTGTAGCCTACAGGAGAACTTGTGTGCCCAAAGCGAAGGAAGGGCCACGAGTAGAAAGACTTTAATTCTAAAGAGATAATCGACATACTTTACCATAGCCGGCGCACTGCAGGCTACAGATCATGTAAGTAGAACAAAGAAGAGGCAAAAATAAAGGATGATGCCCCTGACTGAGAAACAACATAAAATATGGAAAGGAAAAGATACTGACTACACATCAAATCTGTCATCTGTAAATAATAGTAGGAAAAGTGGCGGAAGTGTAGGAGTTGTTTTTCCAAGAAGTTGCAAAACGTAAAGAGAATAAACGGATATGAATGACACAAGGAGACCTCGCACAGAGACAAGAAAATAACTCAAGTGCAACACCGTCCACTAAATACAAATTCAATAATCTCTTAATTTGATAATAAAATAAGATCAACTCTTATGGGAAGATTTTAATTGTGAGCTGGGACTGTGACTGTGATTACCTGTAATATTATAAATAAGTAATTAAAATAATATCTCATGAAAAGGAGTTTGGCGCAATTACATTTGTATAAGAATGCGTCAGTGATTTCCAAAGTATGCCGGGCACTACTTTTACTGCGGTAATACAGAGTAAGACTATAGTTAATAGTAGTGTTTTCATTTTTACATTTCAGCGTTTAACTCCAAATACGATCGATAATTTCTGATCATTGGTAGAGAAGTTGAATTTAATGAAATTCACCACAAATAATAAAATATGACAAACCATGAAACATAAACGGTTAACGAAAAATAAAGAAGATATATATATATATATATATATATATATATATATATATATATATATATATATATATATATATATATATATATATATATATATATATATATATATATATATATATATTTCACTACGAAAAGCAACGCTGAAAGCGTTGGGAATTGAAGTGGCTAACATTATAAGAAAAAAAATGCAATGCAGATTTGTGAATGAAGCACACCAGAAATAAGAACACACATGGCAAAGCTGTGACAATTATTAAGTAGTTTGAAAGTGAGATAAGAAAATAGTCCACCTAAAAGTCAAAATAGGGAAAAATCTGAAAATCAGTTCTCAAACTTTTTAAATGCAACAACATTAAAAAAAATTCATAATAGATTTCGAATGAGACTGAGTGAGAAAAAAAATTAATAAAAAAATAACCCAAAAACATTTGTTGTCGACCCATTTTCCACGGTATACGCTGAAACGGAAGATTGTCTTGAAGTTGTGATGTTGTCATAAAATGATAAACAAGAGCCTATAGCAGCATTTCATTCCACATTGTGAGTGAATGGCAGGTTGAAAACAAACGTTTGAGAATAAAGCAGATAGTGACCTTGTGAATCATATCGACAAATTTCAAACCTGTCTTTTCTATCAACATATAATGAAATCGTGGCACGCCATAAATCGCTGAATATCTAGAAAGGTGCGATATTTAAGTATTTAAGCAGAAAATCAGTCAATATTTTGGAAAAAGCACGCCACTTTAACAGTATTTCATCTGTGATAAATGACCCCCTGAAATATATAGATATTGATAAGTGCGTAATACTAATGCCACTATATCTAAGAGCGAAGTTTGATATAATAGTACTAAGACTCAATCTGGATAGACGTTGAAGACGATACTCTTGGATGGTTTAAGAGAGATCTAACTCGGAGAGTGCATATTAAATTTGTCTCAAAACTCCGCTAAGAGGAGTACCACAAGGCAGTGTCCTACACCCTTCCTCATTTAGTGCACACACTATTGAAATAATAGATTAAAGATAAGTTATAGCACTTGATACAATATTTTACTTAGTTATGGACAGCACAGATGATGATATATCTAAATTGGTACATTAAAGAGTCGGATGGGAAGGAAAAATGGTGAAACTAAATAAGACAAAACAAAATACATATCAAAGGGGCCTAAAATAAAATTAAATAATTATGATATATCAAAACAGTATATACGTAAAACAGAAATATTTTTATAGACAATGAGAGCTTATGAGTACTAAGTGATGAGTATCTAAATATGACAGTAAGGGCCTACACAATCCTTTTTTTTAATTAAAAAAAAAAAAAAACTACAGTTTTATTAACGGGGTAAGGTTACTGTTATGTTTATTGGGCTTCACGGGCTACTTGTTAAATCAAGAACTGAATAAGGAATGTGCGTTTTGACCCACATCGCTATAAGCATAAAAAGCATAAACGCAAGTATGTGTTGTCAAAAACAGATTAAGCAGCAAAAGATGCAACAATATTAAAAAAAAGACCCTGGCAATTTAATAACTTGCCCCAAGAACTAAAAAATAAGGGAGAAGTTAGAGACGCTTAAAAAGAGACTTACATATTTAGCAATTATGGTAAAGAAAAATAAGTTATTCCCTGATGACTGTCAGTTTTAACAGACGAATAGTCAAAGCCCACCGGATGGACGGTGAGTGCCGAAGGAAGGGCATCTAAAACTAGATAAAAATAATGAAAATAAAAAAAAATCTAAGATGATGATGATGACGATAATGATGACGATTAAGTGAAGTCTTTAGAATTGCAATCACAGCTCCAACCCTCTGAAAACTTATTGCCAGCCCCACGATACTTTCAGTAGAATCACACTCTATCAGTAACTGTTAAAAATCTAGCGAATTAAAAATCATTACACCATTATCAAGAATATGGGCGAAGACTAGTAGCATCATAAAAACAATTCCATGCTCTTGACCTGATTGAGGGATTCTACCTACACATTTTAGATTTTCACTTCATCTGAAAACATCTACAGACTACAGCAGATGACACCAACCAAGGAAAAGACATTATAGTTGACAACTACAAGAAGAATTTTACTTTGCTGGGAACCAGCTGGAGCAGTGAAAGATCTATTCAGTAAAATAAAATTTCACCCGCTGCAAAATAGGCTTCGAACAACTATAAGTACCACTTCAATGTCCAAATACCCTTACGATAATAAACATCAAGTTTCCTAGTATATAAAAGGCACACTGAATTTCAGCGACCTTGCTAAAGATTTGAATTCAATCTGCCCTACTTTCTGACTGAGAGGCACACAAATGACCGTTTTTGTTTGCTCGTCTTATTTTCGTTTCTCTGGGATGTCTCCGGGTTGATGATCCCGTAAGTTTCTCATTGCAACTCATTCTTTTGTAATATCCTACATCTATAGGGTAAAGAAAATAAATGTACAGTCAGCACTTCAAATACAGAAATATACTTGGCCAGTCTAAATGTGATTTTTCGTGCCTGAAACTATTCTTTTCCATTCTTACTTTAAATCTTCATCTGAAAATTCATATAGACAGAGTCAACAGACTATAGGGCTCTCAAGGGGAATCGGCCTGCAAGAGCAGCCAACATAAAGGAAAAGTGATAGATTATTAAATATGACAGAATGAAAAGTAAAATCGATGCACCTGAATTCTGGAGACATCAGCATAACGCAGAAATGAACTCGCCCCTTGCTTAAACATTTGAAGATCTGTAGACTCCACAACAGCAACACACAACTATTAAACATTCTAGTCGTAGCCAAGATAAAACTAACTAGTGTTGCGAGCAAAAATATCTAGGTCAGGTAAAGCAGAGTGCAGAGGATGTTTGTCGTTTTAGTACTTATTACGAGAACACGTAATTAGGGCATTCCACTTTTGTTCAACAAATCAGCAATCACAGTTAGCAAAGTAAACCTGGCTGATGGTGACACCTCTATCCAAGAGTTGGAGTTGAGAGTCGGCAACCTAAAGCCACACTGGAGTCCTCCGAATAAGGAACTATTAAAGTTTGAAACTTATTGTAATAGTTTCATCGCGAAAATTTGTATAAAATGAGATGGGAAAAGATTATTATGGGTAGGGGATGAGATTGTCCAGAATGGATGGGAACATTGCCAATTTATTTGATAAGAATGATGAGTTGTAAAAGTACTAGTTTTCTCATTTTTGGAGGAGGGTGGAAGAGCCCCAAATATGTCAACCCTACCAAGTGCCCCACAGACTAATCCAGCGGTGGAAGGCGTATATAATAATAAACCTGAATTAAAACTGAAGGTGTCACTGCGCGATAGGGTACGCTTATCTTAACTGAGCTTCGTTGGTTACCTATTAAAACAAGATTGGTGTACTAACTAGGATTTGGCATTGATTCCGGCGAACAGTAATATACAGAAATGTTCAAGAGATCTCCTCTAGCTGTGCACCTTAGAAATTGAAAAGACGTCAGAACTTGGAGAAATATTCTAAACAAAAAATTTAAGCCACATCTTCCTTTAAAGTAATAGCTATGGCATTGAGGAGTAAGTTATTGGAGAAAACTATAAACCATGAACATTATAATATGGGTCACTGGATGGACAAACTAGGAGCCGATCGGGTAGCCTCCCGAAATTATCACGGTAGGCAACGCCAGGGTCTAAAGGCCTTGGGTAAAGCTGCCGATTGCTATATGAAGAGGGACCTCGTGCTCTTGGGTGGCTTGCAGTTGTATTTAGAGACGTATTTAGAGAGAAACATTTTATTGTGCGCAGGGACAACTTGGTTACACTATTCTTCAAAAAACACGATTATCATCCATCCGGATGATGATTCACGTTGAAACAATAGAAGAAGTGTGTTATGCATCTCAGTTCACACATTCAAGTAATTCTAAGGAGGTAAAGTAACAACAGTAAGCTGTTGACCGGAAATAGTCCACAGGGTGAATGGTGATAACTTGGTAACATTTCCGGAATAGCCTCTACACTTCGTGACGCCATCCATCGTCGTTTACCTACTGTTATTTTATTATTTATTCCCGGAAGGATATGCACATACCTAATCAAGTGAAAACGTCCTATTTCGGAATATGATTAAGGAAAATATGCATGGAATACGTAAATACCACAGTAAAAGCAGACAAGGCAAAAAGGTTACAATTGACGGCGTAACACAACGGCAAATTCAATCAAAAGGAAACGATCATGAAACTATATACGTATCAGAGTTGGAAGGGTAGGAAGTATAGCTATGAAATGGGGAAATGCCCTTTGAAAACGTAAGCTAAATAAGGAAATAACAGAATTACATCAGACTCTATTCACCACAAAGGGTTAGGCCTACGGACAATTAATTAAGGAGCTTTGTATTAATTTCCACTATTATTCCAGCGGAACATTACCGACGCATGGCATTGAAAACTTTTTTTTGACCACCCATCCGCCACAGGTATAAATGTATGCCTATGTTATAAATGGGGTAGTGCACTCTGCAGAGACCATATTCTGTATTTAAGCACGATTGTGAAATGGGGAATAGGTAATAAACTATTACCACGTCAAATTCTCGAAGGGCCGAATAACCAATCCAGTAACGTACCCTTCTTTTCTTTTTAGGTGTTCGGCAAGGGTGGAAGAGATGTAGTAAAATCAGCCTTAATATCTATTGATAAGAACGAGAGAGAGAGAGAGAGAGAGAGAGAGAGAGAGAGAGAGAGAGAGAGAGAAGCTGATTAATATATGGTTAATAACACTGGCGACACTTAGAGAGAGACTATGGGCTGCTCTACGAGCAAGAGCCCGTGCTGGCATAAGGCCAGCTTAATCTTCAACAGAGAGAGAGAGATTTATGGTTACTAAATACTGGCGTCACAACAAATATATATATATATATATATATATATATATATATATATATATATATATATATATTTGAGAGAGAGAGAGAGAGAGAGAGAGAGAGAGAGAGAGAGAGAATCTGATGAAAAATCAATCCTTCAAAGTCCCGAATGGAATCATATATTATTCTTAATAATCGCAACACTAATGACGTTTGGTGAATGTCAAAGTTAAATTCTAAATTTCATCAACGATAATACCTGTGATACTCAGTATGTATTAATTTTTTATATCTAGGCCAAGGCGCTTGTTCTGGCGAATGTTCTTGGAAATAAATTCTGGAATTTTAGATAAGAGAGATTTAAAAAAAATCGCAGAAACAATTGAAAACAGTACGCCTGGCGTCATTTGATATATCTAAAACTGCAAACTAACCTTCAAAATGAACAGTCTCCTTTTTTGCTTTGATAAACTTAACAAAGAATAGGGAATGTTTTGTAAGCACTACTTTCTTTCAGCTAACACCACCACAGATCACGTAAGACTGAAGTCACCTTCAGTCACACACCGTCCTAGACCGTGGTCGCGGACCGTCTTCCGGACTATGGTTGAGGATTTTTTTTTCTTTTAAGTTTTAATCAGGAGAGTTCGTACGTGCTTGTTTGTGTGTAGTAGTAGGAAGGCTCTTGTGTAAATTAACTATAGTTGATATTTTCATTAAAGGACTACTTTGGGGAGTTGTTTGTTTGGTGTTTTTACGTTGCATAGAACCAGTAGCAATTCAGCAACGAGACCAACGGCTTTGCGTGACTTCCGAACCACGTCGAGAGTGAACTTCTATCACCAGAAATACACATCTCTCACTCCCCAATGGAATGACCGAGAATCGAACACGAGGTCACCGAGGTGGCACGCCAACACCATACCAACCACGCCACTGAGTCGCTTCTACTTTGGGGAGTGTTCCTGGGTAACTCATATTCTCAGGGTTTTTATTTGTCGAAAAATGGATGTTAAAAAGACATCTCACACCTACAACACGAACACTTGGTTTCAAGTTCCATTCTGCAAAGGAGAGGAAAGTTGCATTCATGTACACATTGCTAAATATAAAAATGATTTTAAAACTAAACACCTCGCCAACAGTGACCATAGCCGTTGCAATGCCGAATTGTATAAATAAATGAAAATAAAGTTAATCGCAGCATAATTTTGAAAATACAAGTTAAAAGATGAATTACTTAATAATGTTCTGAAGGGTCAATAGTTGCAAAAATCAGACTTCATATTCTTCAAGAAACATAAACTAATCCTCTGGTTTTGAGTACTTGTGTCACCATTGCAAGGACGTAGCTAGGGATTTCATTTTTTGGGGGGGAGGGAGTCAAACATTTAGAGATGATACGATGAGGGCTTACTGCAAGGGTCTGAAGGAGTGGTAAATATATTTAAGACGAAATGTAGTTGGTAAAATTATTTGCAGAACTTATATCTTTCGTCTATCCTGTGGACTTGATCACTTAACTATAAAGAGCCACACAACGATGGTGAAGAAAAAAAAATATAAACAAACTGAAACTGATAAACTGAACGATTTCTCGATGGTCGTTATCCAAAATGGCAGTTTAATCTACAGACTCTGGAATAGGCGGAGGGTATACTTATCCACATTATCAGATTGAAGAAAGCAGTAGATTTTTCTGATGTTCTTAATTTTCGCACTTTTGCAAACCTCTTCACTTAAAAGCAAATTATTCATAATACCAGTATTCCCTTCAAATGAGTCATTTAAAGTGACGAGAGCTCCTTATATTTTTTTTTATTCAATGGCATGATCCGAATCCCAAGTGTGCCTGGCAAATGGCGCTGTAATATGTTCCGGTTTCTTCTTGTCCAGGGAACGACCATCTTCTCCAATATTATAACATTTAAAAAGGCGATCTGAAAAGGCTGGGAGCGTGTCGAACTCCAGCATCTTCAGTATAACATTTAACGTGTCGAATTCAATGCAAGATTTGCCGTGATACAAGACAGCAAACTGCATTTGAATGATCAAATCAACAAAGTTGTGACAGTTCTGGGATATAACACGAGGAACGTTTTTTTTATACAGAAATGCAGAATGAAAATACTATTATATTCAACAAGAGAGGTAAGAGTTCCTATTTAGTGACTGCAACACCTGTGGAAACAGAATTAAGCTTGAGGTTATGGGTGAATATAAATAAATATATATATATATAATATATATATCTATATATATATAAATTATATTATATATATTTATATATATTACTATATATTATATATTGCTACTTTCAAAATGCATATATCTCCTCTGTGACTGTATATTGTGTATAAGATTTTGTGCAACATTCTTTCAGATTCCTAGATAGCTTAGAGATAGGATGTTTTAAATGTGTGTTCAGATTTCGCATAACATAATGTAAAAGAATATATACTTAACATAGAATGTAGAAAGAGAGAGATTTTCTTTGTTCATTCGCAACTACGATTGTTTCCCTATTATGTCAGCATTGTGAGATTAGAGGAACTCCAAGATCTCCGTTTGCTTTCCTAATCTGTCAACACGTTTGATAAGCGAGCTCCAGTCTTCGCGTTGTTATCAAAACATGTCAGTCTTGATTATTGCTCGACTTCGTCTCGATTGGGTACGAGCATTATTGTATACTGGTCTTGTACGTGTATGTCTTTGATCAAAGCCACGTGCAGATTGTTGCACATTTTGTATGTAAAGTTGCGTAAGATTTTGAAGTTTCTAGAAAGAATTGTGCCAAAAACGTTTTGTGTCATCCCCAGTCCAGTTTCCGCAAGGGAAAAGAATTTCATTACATCTTCGATACTCGAAGCGTTCAGATCTCTCTCTCTCTCTCTCTCTCTCTCTCTCTCTCTCTCTCTCTCTCTCTCTCTCTCTCTCTCTCTCTTGACATCCTTTAGATTATATTAACGTAACGTAAATTGGTCACTCGTAACTTGAGAATTTCATATTTGATATTTCTTAGAGTTTATTTAGTATTATTTAGTGTTTTTGTGGAATCTGAACAAATATTGTTGTTGTAATAGCGCCTAGTTTTTGTGAAAGTGTAAAACAAGCCTACAGCAAAGAAAGAAGTTGGTATACCAAAAAGGTAAAGTGTGTTATATTTTTAACTAATAATGGATAGGACCAGTGGTTAACTATTAACTAATAACAGATGGTTACGAAGGTTTGGTAAAAACTGATGGTTACGAAGGTTTGGTAAAAACTGATGGTTACAATGTTTTGAGTGAAAAGATTTACACTTTTACACATTGCAAATTTTTGTGTTTTGTGTTTGTTTCATTTTTTTGTGCATTTGTTCATTTTCTTGTTGAAGTGTGCCTTTTTATTTCGATACTGTCCACATTTTTCTGTATTTTCATTTACATTCACAATTTAACCCTTAAACGCCGAGTGGACGTATTTTACGTTGACATTTTTTGTCTCTTAGGTGCCGACTGGACGTATTTTACGACGACATACAAAAGTTTTTTTTTTAAATTCGCGGAAAAGTACTTATAGGCCTACCAGCCAAAAACTCTTGAATCACGTGCCTTGGGGGATGCTGGAAGTTCACGGATCAAGGTGTTGTTTTGTTTACAATCGTTACGCAGGCGCGCAAGCGCGAATTTCTTTCTTGCCGCACTAAAAAGTATCGGTGACACATTTCGGAAATTATTTCGTCCCTTTGACATAATTTTTGTACCATTCTAAATTAGCCATTACATAGAGTATTATATATGAAAATGTGTGCATTTTTATGTAGAATACAACAAAAAATACTTATGATTGTAGCTTTTACCAGTTTTGAGATATTTTCATATAAATAACGATAAGTGCCAAAATTTCAACCTTTGGTCAACTTTGACTCTACCGAAATGGCCAAAAAACGCAATTGTAAGCTAAAACTCTTATATTTTAGTAATATTCAATTATTTAAATTCGTTTTGCAACAAATTGGAAGTCTCTAGCACAATATTTCGATTTATGGTGAATTTATGAAAAAACTTTTTCCTTACGTCCGCGCGGTAACTCTTCCGAAAAAAATCATACATGCGATTGTGGTAATGTTTGCACCATTTTAAATTAGCCGTTACATAAAGTTTTATATATGGAAATGTGCGCAATTTCATGCACAATACAACTAAAAACAACCCATGGTTGTAGCTTTTATCAGTTTTGAAATATTTTCATATATAAAATGGTAAGTGACAAATTTTCAACCTTCGGTCAAATTTGACTCTACCGAAATGGTCGAAAAACGCAATTGTAAGCTAAAACTCTTAAATTCTAGTAATATTCAATCATTTAACTTCTTTTTGCAACAAATTGGAAGTCTCTAGCACAATATTTCGATTTATGGTGAATTTATGAAAAAAATAACATTTTCCTTACGTCCGCGTGTTAACTCTTTCGAAAAAATCATACGAGCGATTGTGGTAATGTTTGCACCATTTTAAATTAGCCGTTACATAAAGTTTTATATATTAAAACGTGCGCAATTTCATGTAGAATACAACAATAAATAATTGAAGGTTGTAGCTTTTCTCATTTTCGAAATATTTGCATATAAATCACGATAAATAGAAAAAAACCACGTTCGGTGAACTTTAACTCTAACGAAATGGTCGAAAAACGCAATTGTAAGCTAAAACTCTTACAGTCTAGTAATATTCAGTCATTTATCTTAATTTTGAAACAAATTCGAAGTCTCTAGCACAATATTTAGATTTATGGTGAATTTAGAAAAAAAAACTTTCCTTCCCTCAGCGCGCGGATTCTCCACCGCAAATCTCCGAAATGCGTACGTCGTATTCTCGGAATATTGGCTCCGTTTCATATTAGGCATTTCATAGAGTGTTATATATGAAAATGTGCGCAATTTCATGTAGAATAAAACGAAAAATATTTGAAGGTTGTAGCTTTTATAATTTCCGAAATAATTGCATATAAAAGAAATATAAAAAAAAATCGACATTCGGTCAACTTTAACTCGTCAGATATGGTCAAAAACTGCAATTGTAAGCTAAAACTCTTACAGTATAGTAATATTCAATCCTTTGTCTTCATTTTGAAACAAATTGGAAGTCTCTAGGACAATATTTACATTTATGGTGAATTTTTGAAAAAATATTTGTTTACATCCGCATGTTACGAATTCATGCATCATTTTGTGATAATATTTTCTCTGTGTTGCTTTTATCGTTTTACAATGTGTTATATACCAAAATGATCGCAATTTAGTGTAAATTACAACGAAAAAAAAGTAACTCGTTACCTTAAACTGCTTTGCGCATAGCGCAATTTGAATACAATTATATATGAAATTTTGTTTTCGCGCTATCATATATCGCATTATTTATATATGATAATGATAATTTTTTTCATTTCTGATGGTTGCATACTAAACTTCAGGCAATGAAAAAAAGGAGCTAAAAATGAACTCTTAATCTTGAAAACTAAGCGCGCTGTGATTTTTTGAAAAAAATATTTTTTCCGCTTCCGCTCTCACTCTGAGACCCCTTAGGCACACGGAAGACGATTTTTAATATACCCCTTCGGCGTTTAAGGGTTAATTGACTTAGTTATTTTCATTAATTAGTCGTTGCACATTTAATTAAATTTAGCACTTGTGAATTAATTTGCATTTACTTAGAATTCTTTTCAAGTTTTACTATTGTTTAGCACTTGTGAATTAATTTCTAATTTTCAATTATTGCCTAACACTTTTGAATTTTGATTGAATTAATTTTCTTAAATTTTGTGATAAATTGATTTTGATTTAATTTTACTTAATTGATTCAAGAATTAATTAAACTTTACTTTGTTTTCAAGTCACAGTAATTTTCCCTGATATTGGGAATTTCACTTATAAATTTTGAGCTTAAAAATAAATTTTTGCATTTAAAATTTTTATAAGTGTTTTCTTTATTTTATACCAGTATATGATTATGATTATGTTAGGTAGAAACATAGAGTGGTGATTAATCTGTTTTCTTTCAATTTACTTGAAGTGACTTAGAACAAGGGAAGTACTTAGACTTCTGAAATCAGGGAAATACTTAGACTTTTACAGTTGTTGATGGAGTGATGCCCTTTGATTAATTTAATTACTTACAAGATTACCTCACACTTGTTTTGATGAACTTAGTCTGATTTTCTGCAATACTGGTAAGTTGTTAAGGGATCACTGTTGCCTTTAGAGTATCCAGTTGTTTAATACCTGTGAGGAGGGTTCAGGTGTCTGGGTTTTGTGAGGTATCAGTTAATGAATGGTAAGTGTAGTAACCAGATACTTGGCCCCTCGTAACAATATATATATATATATATATATATATATATATATATATATATATATGTGTGTGTGTGTGTGTGTGTGTGTAATGTATAGATGTATAAATATGTGTATACATATGAATACGTATATATATATATATATATATATATATATATATATATATATATATATATATATATATCCATAAATGAAATGTAAATTAAACTAATAGTATATTTATCTTTTAGGTAGAGGTAAATAATTCATTATAAAATGTGAAACTAATTACTGTTCTGTTTATTCATATTCGTTAACAGAGGTAAACATAAATATTCCTTTGCATGGGTAGTTTTCTTCCCTCATGAAATGAAATTGATCAAAATTGTCGAACCATAAGATTAAACTAATTTGAAACTGAATTAATTTTCATATTGAAATACTGAGTTAGTTGAAAATATTCATTATAAACTTCAATAGTACGCATAACGAAATAAGTTTCTCGCTTTACATCACTGGGAAACCTTTGGGTACTTCTCTATAGATTTTAGGTGCATGAGTGGTGTTCCTAGGAGCCAACCTTCTCTGTGTCCCTGTAGTACTACCAGTTCTCCGATCACTGAAATTTCTCATAAAAACCAGGAATGTGAATATGCTATCAAAAGCTATTTGCTGGCTAGCTTAGAGATTTATCTTACCACATCTAAACTTTGTCCTAGTCCAGCATCAAGAATATTTGCACGAGAGCAACTGTTAAGTACATGCTTCTAAATATTTGAAACCAAACCTTTTGGGTTTACCTCTGAAGAACTGTTTATCCGTAGGCTTCCCATAATAGGACCCCATGATTTCACTAATATCAAAACTTTTGTTGATATTTTGGTTCACAAACTTTATTGATGTGTTTGAAAACGGAATGAACCTTGTATAATTTCTTGTGTCATCTTCATGTTATCAGCTAAATATATATATATATATATATATATATATATATATATATATATATATATATATATATATATATAAAATGATTTGCTCAAATGTGCTTCTTCTCGTGTCGCTGGTTACACGACTATTACATTACACACATCATGAGGCTGAGGCCAATACACCCTTCACGATGGAAGTTTACTATAGCCACTAAGTATTAGAATTGAAAAGAATGTTCTACTTCCAGCAACTGTCATAATACCTACGAGACTTCCTTTCTAAAAGAATAATTCCCATCATGCAATGAAGGAGTCGACATCAGTGAAAAAACTTATAAGAGTATGCAATTTTAATAGCCACAATTCCCTCTTAACTTCTTGAATTCGTTGCTCTTTTTTGGATACGCTTGTCACTACAAAGCCTGAAGATCCAAGTTCAAAGAAATTTGAAGAAATTGTGAGGTCTGGTTCCGGGAAACGAACATATGTCCCATAATCACAAGGAGGCCACGTTGCCGACCTGACTATATGATATAAATATAGCGAGCATAAGAGAGAAAGAAAAAAATTATAATAACTGAAAACCTGTGGGACTACTTAATTAGTAGTTAATTCATTCATTTTAAGGTCCTTCATAAACATTTTACAAATATATGGGTCCAAATGGTACAATCCCAGACTAAGATTTAGTTGGTTTTTATTAGTGATTTGTATAATTGCTGATTCCAGTAAATTTGTTGAAACATAGTCGCTCAGATGGATAAATAGTGCATTTGAAATCTGGGCTTTTCTAAATGAATACATACGTATGGTGCTTAATACGTACACCCAAATTTTTACTTGAGTGGCCAACGCAAAAAGACGAGCAATCCTTACAAGGAATTTTGTAAATGATGTTATTTGTTATGGGCCTATTCTTAATTAGCATACCTTTAACGGTATTGTTATAAGAAAACACAACATTAACATTAAAAGATTTAAATATTAATTTTATGGTTTCAAATCCACGAAAGTAAGGTAAGCTAAGTACATATTTAAGGGTTTCTTTTTCATTACTAACAACACTATGAAACTTTTTGTGAGCTTTTTGATAACATAAATCAATTATATGAGGTGAGTAGCAGAGATCATTTCCTATCTTTTTTATGCATTCTATTTCTTGGTCAAAAAGATTGTGGACTGGTAATCTGCAAAGCACGTAAGAACATGGATGAGAAAATTTTAATTTTAATATTAAGATGGTGGCCAGACTTGAAATGTACACATGTTAAATTATTTGTGGGTTTCCTATAAATACTGAATTTACACTGGAAAGATTCTCTATGTATTCATGCATCTAGGAAAGGGGTGACATTGTTATTTCAATTTCAACAGCGAATTTTATGGATGGCACTAAATTATTCAGTTTAGACAATAAATAATTTATATCGATACCAACAAGTAAGACTACTAAGATGTCATCTACATATCTAAACCATTTTAAGGGGACAAGTGTGATATTCGGGAGGTGCCATCTTTCAAAGAATTCCCTGTATAAGTTTGAAAGGAGAGGTGATAAGGGATTACCCATGGCCATACCAAATATTTGTTAGTAATATTCTCCATTAAAAGTAAATCTGCAATCACAAATACACAAATTAATCAATGAAATTATGTGACTAACGGACATAGGTAATTCATGCAATACAAGTTCATTACTTAAATATTCTAGCACAGAGTCAATAGGGACTTTTGTAAACAATGAACATGCATCAAAACTGACAAAGATAAAACTAGGGTTTAATACAATGTTATTTATTTTTTCGACAAGATCAGGAGAAATCCGGATGTGTGAATTAGATACCGTTTCAGGTAGCGGGGATAACAATAATATATTTAGATAGTTTATAAGCAATTGATCCTACAGTACTATATATATTATATAAATAATTGGCCGCATAGGGTCGTTTTCTTTATGAGTTTTAACTAAGCCATATAAATAAGTTAATGGGGGACACTTTACAGTTAATTTACACAATTCTTTGTTATCTTTAAGAATTTATTTCATGTTTCAAGCTATAATAATTTTCCTCTTATGCTCGCTATATTTATATCCTATGTTTGTTTCTCACTCATTCTTTGAACATTTTTGTAAATTTCATGTTACTAATACAAAATGTATTGTTTTTCGAATAATGACCAGGCACCCCTATCCTTAATCTAATTTCCCGATTGTACTAAATCTGTATTGCCCGAGCGTATGTGCTTCCTTGTTTTCAAAAATGTATTGTTTTCTGAATAAATTATCTGCGACTACGTGTGTGTGTCTGCCTATAAAATCTCTAATCTAACCCACGGGCGTTTTTTCGTTTCTTTAAAGTGAGTTGGACCTTATGTTAATCCTGTAATGTCAATTTGTATACTAAGCCTACTTGTATTGTTTCTGCTCTGTTCAGATCAGTTGTGCTTCAAGTAAAAAGGGTAGTGTAGACCAAAAGATCTTGGCATTTCTCGTCTTTTCATTTTTCCTCCGTGACATTACCTTTGTTTATACAAAGCATCATGTTATATGTATTTCATGATCAAATTATTTATATATGTGTGTGTATGTTATGGATATAGACACATTCATTGAGTTATATCTATATATATATATATATATATTATATATTAATAGCTACACCAGAAAGTGCTTGTACCTTCAAATGTGTGTTCAAATGTGCAAACAAATATGCTCATGTACACATGCACATAAGACCCTGTTATTGCAAGTGTGTATGTTTATGAAGAAGTGTTAAGTTCTACATATGTATAGATTTCTATGAAATCACATCAAAATATTCACACAAAAAAATCCGGACATTACGTGAATCTGTTCACACCCATGCCCAGCGGCAGGAAACCCTACCAAGCTCAAATTTTTCCTTTTTTCTACTTTCGAAATAATGTTACATTTTCATTATTTTATAATACAAGAGGACAATCCATTGAGCATTGCATTTGACCATATTTATTTGTAAAAGGCATATACAGTAAGAAGAAGACTTACTGCATATCATTACAAGGTGCCCATGTGATGCTTCTGTTTCTTACCTCTTCACTCACTAGTGTTTAAAGTAACACTAGTTTTATATCTGGAGCCCTACAAGAATATGGATAAGCCAGCAAGAAGATTAGACATGTTTGTTAAAATCTTAATAGCTATTGGTTCTCTGAACATCCTAGTATTTTGTATAAATTTGTATAAACTTGTTAGCAGGATTTCGTGCTGCTGGGCGTTAAGGGGTTAATCACTCTTGTACAGCATGTTTATTTTTCGAAATGTGGCCCTACAGAGCAGCATCAAGTAAACATAAAAAAACTACGTATTCACAAGATCGTGTTAGTCTATACCAAAATATTAGCTGAAGGAGATAAAAAAAAAAACTACATTGATCATGGAAATCGATGGGATAAGACCACTCCTGATCCTGATTGAGTTCCAATGGTTAGCTACCTATTGAAGAGGGAATTAAAGTTAAAAAGTATTTTTACGTAGCTATATTGCGCTGAACGATAATAAAACCAAGCATGTAAAATATCCCAACTCAAGACCTGTCTTTTCTAATAGAAAGCAGTTTGACACGAATAAATTGTTCATGAAAACGGTTGATACCGCCGGATAAACCAAAAGGAGGGGGATTTTTGCAATTTTGCATCTGATATAAAGATAGACTGGGATAGTTTGGAATTAACAGTTCTTTTGTCCACGATACATTAGTTTCAAGTATCTTGCTGTATCACATACATAGATAATAGTTTAAGCACAACATGATTCTGAGACATGCTAAAACCGTGAGATGTCTGTACACACGGACTGTAAGATCATGTACAAATGATTATTTATTAATGTTTTCTAAAGATATTTGGGAATCTTAGAATTATGGGTCGGTCGATGGAGACAAATTATCGCCAATTTTGGTTACAGAGGCGTTCACTTTTCATAATGAGGTGCATTACTAAGTCGTCCAATGCTCTAAGAATCCATGTATGTATGTGTGACTGTGATGTTCATATGTTTCGAGACTTCGATCACGCTGCTTTGGTCATCTGTTCGGAGCTCCGTGTCATGAAGAAGAAGCTGTTTACCTTTTGATTGGTATCAAGTAAGGTGAGTTCATGAAGATAAAATTCCTATTTTCGATGCCACATAATTAGACTTTTGTTAAACTGGTTGGATTTTATTAACGATGGAGCATTGCAGTATGTATTCCCAACATGTGCGTTGGAATATGTTGCGTAGATTCAGAAAAAGCTTTGTCATCGAGGTTAGGGACTACCTTTTCCACGCTACGGTGGGGAAGGTACTGCCATCGGCAAAGCATCACAAAATGCCCAGTTTACACAGGATTTTAAAATTTGTTTATGATCAAGGTTGACACTTAAATTTGGATAGGTTGTACGTAACATACCTAGGCTATGCTTTTGCGGGCTAGGCCTGCGGTAGATGTAGGCCAAGGATTGGCTTGTTAAGATTTAGGGTAAACAACCGAGTGAACTACCTAGGCCAGTCTTGCCCACTCGTTGACCTACCTTCCAGAAAAAGTACTTTAACTCATCCTGACACCGGAGATGGACAACAGTCACAAGTCAATGGTCATGGAAGCAACACCTCGAGAGCTCTACTTTCCTCTCAAATTAGGTAGGGGGGAAACACCACCTTGGATCCATTGTTATCAGGTGGATCAGCCTTATTCACTCTATATTTAATTGGTGAAATAAGAATACAATTAGGGTAAACAACCATGGACGATCCATCGTCATCACTTTGGCCAGGCCTTATTCACTCGATATTTAGGGTAGAATATCACGACAGGCCAACCCTCATCACGGTGGACGGGTCTTATTCACTCGATATTTAATTGGTGAAACATGAATACAATTGCAACTCTAAGCATACCATTTAAGACTGAAGTTTCGTCAACATATTGTGATATATGAAAGCCCCATACGAACTAAAATAAGCATGTGAGCTCTTCGTAAAATATGTTTTCAAGGCAGTTTTGAAATCCAATATGGCGGCTACGTTTTGCATGGACGGTTCTCATCAGTGACGGCCAACCATCTTCCCCAGGCATTCCAGCACTCATTTGAACAATGTTAGCGTATGTATGTAACGTTTATTGATCTTACTCAAGATTGCAGTTGTAATCAGCACAATAAAACAACATTTTGTTGCCTATATTAGTGAAAGTATGAAACTTGTTATTCCCAGGGTTATGGTTGGAACTGAATTCATTCTTACCTTGTAATCAGTGGTTTTATCCTTACTGCCATCACAACTGAAACTCCACAGTGCTTATTTGATTGTAATTATACACATTTTGGTCTTAATTCACTCCACAGTGCACTCGAACCACATTGCTGTTCGTGTTTCCTAAGCACTCACTCCGTAAACAAAGTTACGAGCAGCAGACGACAACACTGATTATGAGATGCAAAGCTTTATTCCCTTAATTGTTTACTTTACTCAATATTTAGTTTAACTCTACTTCAAAATGTTTATTTAATTCATGTCCATTATCCCTTTTTTGCAGCCAAATTAACCCCCAAAAATTACAAATGTTTCGGATGTATACTTACGAGCAGACGACGTGAGGAAAAATGGCTCATCGTTGCCAATCTAGTGGAGCGTCACACATACGCCGATGCATTTACAAACTGTTTCGATGAATTCTAGTTGTCATAGTAATGCAGTAATGATAAAATTGCTCTAATATGTATATATACTACAAATAGATACGCTAATTTCACTTATTTCCCCGGTTTTGTGTAAGTCTTATACCTAGTTTGGAGGGTAAACACATACCAATTGACAACACTGATAAACAATTGAAGAGCGCAAAACGCCGCAAAGAATGCCGTAGTCCCCTTGAATAAGTACGAATAAGTGCTGGTAAGAGGTGGGTTTACGATTGTTGTGATGAAAGTGCCCCAGCGTCTATGGGTACAAGTGGTGTGTAGATTTAGCACATGAAATGGGAAGTTTGTTGACACAAGCGACTCCGTAAACATCAAGATAGCGTCAATCTTCGAAACATTTTTAGTTGTAAGTAAAAATTTCTAAAGCGTTTTGGTGAGATTTCCACTGCCGTAGCCACCCTTTTCAGTACCCTCTGTTTAAATCTTAAAATTTGGCCTTAATTTCTAACTTTGGAGAAAATACTTACTTCGAAAGGAGAGTAGAGGTCTTTATCTCCGTTTTTCACCAACAAGAAGTCGCGACTGATGCCCATCTCCGGTGTCAGGACGAGTTATAATGTACTTTTTCGGAGGGTGGCTAGCGTTGATTGTAGGTGGCCTGCTTGGCCTGCTGTGATATTTTACCCTAATTGGTGAAACAAGAATATAATTACAACTTTAATCATACCATTCAAAAGATTGAAGTTTCATCAACATAATGTGATATAGCCTAGGTATGAAAGCCCCATACGAACTAAAATAAGCATGTGAGCTCTTCGTAAAATGTTTTCAAGGCAGTTTTGCAATCCAATATGGTAGCAATCGTGTGGCTGGCCGGTCTAACCGCGGACAATCCACCATCTTTCCCAGCCTTCCCAGCACTCATTTGAACAATGTTAGCGTATATAGCCTATGTAATGTTTATTGATCTTACTCAAGATTGCAGTTGTAATCAGCACAATAAAACAAAATTTTTTTGCCTATATTAGTGAAAGTATGAAACTTTATTCCCGGGGTCATGGTTTGAACTGAAATTCATTTTTACCTTGTAGGTAATCGGTGGTTTTATCCTTACTGCCATCACAACTGAAACTCCACAGTGCTTATTTGATAGTAATTATGGTCTTAATTCACTCCAAATTACACTTGAACTACATTGCAGTTCCTGGTTTCTAGGCGCTCACTCCACAAACACAGTTGCGGGCAGCACACGACTACAGGCAGTTGGTTTTATGGATTAGGTCATAACCTGTTACCATACTGGCTTCGCCCCCGGTCAGGTTAGGCTACGCACCCTAAGTCAGGTTAGGTTGGTCCGTTTGGTTAGCTCACAACCTTTGTTACCATACTGGGGGGTTCAGGGTAAGTAGTAGGCTAGCGTAGCCCGCCTCGCGATTGTAGAGTAAGGGGTCAACCTGCTGCTAAATTGTTTGTTATTTTGCTCCCGCACTCACCTTGTCAGTTTCCTCCCACCCAAAAACCCCAGTTCCCAATGGCGTCCCCCTTTACTGTTTCTCTAAAGTTTTCGGCGGTCTTCACCACTCGTATCCGTCTCGCCCACCCAAAAACCCCAGTTTCCCAATGGGATCCCCCTTTAGAGTTACTATTAAGATTGTGTCTCTACATTGTTTTTTTGTTGTTTTGCTTAAACTTTCGGATCTACTTTGTTTGTTGTTGTTTTGGTATCACCGCCATATTGGTTTTGGTGTTCTTCCACCAATTTCAGTCGGCGGTTGGGTGGGCCCGGAAAAATGTAGGTGCTACAAGTAAACAATTAAGGAAATAAAGCTTTGCACCTCATACACTGCGTACTCTTGTGCTGCCCGTAACTGCGTTTGTGGAGTGAGTGCTAAGGAACCAAGAACAGCAACGTAGTTCAATTTCAATTTGGATTGAATTAAGACCAAAACGTGTATAATAACAATCAAATAAGCACTGTGGAGTTTCAGTTGTGATGGCAGTAAGGATAAAACCATTGATTATTAGGTAAAAATGAATTTCAGTTCAAACCATGACCTCGGGAATAAGAGGTCTCATACTTTCACTAATTTAGGCAACAAAATGTTTTATTGTGCTGATTACAACTGCAGTCTTGAGTAAGATCAATAAACGTTACATGTATACGCTAATATTGTTCAAATGAGTCTGGGAAGGACGTGAGATCCATGCCAGTTACGAACAGCGCCTCAGTCAGTCGACACCATATTGGATTTAAAAACCGCCATGAAAACATGTTTTACGAAAACATATTTTACGAAGACCTCACATGCCTATTTTAGTTCGTATAGGGCTTTCATATATTATATTATGTTGACGAAACTTCAATCGTTTGAATGGTATGCTTAAAGATGTAATTATTCTTGTTTCACCAATTAAATATCAAGTAAATAAGGGTGATCTGCTTGAGTTAGATGGACTCAAGGCAATTGTTTTACCCTATAGGTAGGCTAATACTAGGCTACCTAGCTACTAGACTAGCCGGTATATCAGGGAGCAAATGCAAAGTGAGGGGTCAAAGCTACTGAAGAAATAGCCTAGGTAGTGGGTATTTCTGCAGTTTGGATTTCAATGGGAATAATAGGCTATGACCAAGGGTAAAATTCCGAATGGCCGGCCTCGACCTTAGCACGACCACCTTCTCGAAAAAGTAAATACATCCAGTAGCCCAGGATAGACATTACCTAGTCAAGAGCCAGTGTCAGTCACAGCAACACCTCGAGACTTCTACTTTCCTCTTGAAGTAAGTTTTTTCTCCCAAGTTACAATTTAAGGCCATAGGGTAAACAGTCGTGTTGAGTCCATTTCACTCGAGAAGACCACCCTTTTTCACTTTATATGTAATTGGTGGAACAATAATACAGTTACATCTGAAGCATACCATTCAAAAGATTGAAGTTTCATCAACATAATGAAACTTATGAAAGAGCCATATGAACTAAAATAAGCATGTGAGGTCTTTGTAAAATATGTTTTCACATAAGTGACTTACAAAACAATTACATTAGCTGTACTCTTTCTTACCTGGCAGTCGAAAATTCAAATTCCTGGGGTGGTAGCAGCGCTGCCATTGTTTGTGTAGGTGATACAGATCCCGCCCACTTTGGGAGTACCTGGTACTGCTAATCTTTAGACTTCAATTTGTTTTCTGCCTGCCACGGGGTAACACCGGTGGTTTGTTGTTGCAGTCGACTTTCATCGCCATTGTGGATTTTTTCCTTTTGCTGATGTACAATTTCTTGGTTGGCTTTTTTGCTTCATCAGTTAGCTTCCTAGTTATTAACAAGTTATTACGAAGATGTCTGATGCTAGTTCTTCTTCAGTTAGGTGCTGCAAAACTAGATTAGCTAAACTTTGTTACGATCCGCACTCCAAATGTGTTAAATGTAGGGGTCAGTGCTGTAGCAAGGAATTAACCCTTAAACGCAGAATGGACGTATTAAACGTCGAGTCAAAATCTCCCCCGATTTCCGAATGGACTTACCATACGTCGGCTCAAAAAAGTTATTTTGTTCATGAAACTTACCTGTCAGATATATATATAGCTGTATTTTCTGAAGTCCCGACAGAAATTCAAAAACTTCCGGCACACACAGTGGTCGGCCAGGTGGTTAGTACCCATTCCCGCCGCTGGGAGGCGGGTATCAGGAACCAGTCCCATTTTCTATTCATAATTTTTCTGTCGCCGGTGCTGGAAACACCTGTTTTCAGTACCTCCGTCTTAGGATTTTGGAAACTTCATGGCCGCTAAATATCCTAATTGTCTTTTGATTTATTGACTTGGATTTGTGGCTAGGCATACGCTATCTTAAATTGTTTTGAATATGATTCATTTTTGTATATCTGAATCTAGTTAGGCTAGTTTCAGAGGGTGTTGTCTGCTAAGATAGGGTGTGGCTACCGAAAGCTTCGGTAGTTCCGCACTCGATATGCACGAGGGCTATGTGTCTTGCTTCTTTGTTGAGATTTGTCATGTAAGGAGTGTGAGACTTTGTCTAATTCCATAAGGAAGACGTATGATTCATATGTACGCAATTAATCAGTAAATAAAGTCAGGGTAGGCTAACCTACCTGTAGACTATTTTGCCTAACCCTGTAGTATGGCCTACGGGCTATAAATATGTCTCGTGAGGTAATGCCCTTTACGTTATAGATTCCATCTGTATCTTGGAATCTAAGGTGCTCGCTCTCCTATCATTGTGGTGAAAAGTGCTACTTCTGTAGTTGTTACTCCTAACCCTGTAATGTTGCCTTCGGACCCTAAACAGTTTCTGTAGAGGGTATTGACCTTTCTCTGATACTCTATCGATTCGTAACTTAGAATCGAAAGTGCTGGCTTTGGAGAGCAAAAGTGAAGTGGCTAAGTGCAGTGACAGTGCCCCTTGTGTAGTGGAGGGTGCGTCAGATCGCCTTATTTCGCCTCTAGGCCGGGACCTCTGCTTGACTCCCAAGAACAGGGAGAGAGCATGTCGAAAGCCGAAGGAGGGTTACGAGAACTTCCCACCGATCTGACGTGCCTTCGGCAGACCTGAAGTTACTCCCAGGCTGCCAAAGTGCGTGCACGAATCCTGAAGGATTGCTTCTCGTCCTCCGAAGCGTCCTCCCTGCGCAGGGTTTGGAGCTTTCGGAAGGACTCGCGCCCTTTAAATAGAAGCTTTATAGAAGAGGACGTTTCACGTCCTCTCTCTCTCTCTCGTCATGCGTTGCAGTGAGAAGTAAGAAGGCGAACGTCGCCTGAACTCGTGTACGTCTTTCCACCGAGAAAAGGGAAAGCAAGTCATATTAGCAGGACGCTTTTGAGCGCGGACGTCCTAGCTTTGTTGCTGTGAGAATAAGAAGGCGTTTCCCTCGCCCCGCGTATTCTCACACGATCAACCCTTCACCTGAGACTGCTTCGTGCAGTCGGTTTTCTCTCCGAGATGTCTAATGCTCTTCCCTGAAGGCAGTTTCGCTTGCATTGACGCCTGTCAGGAGCGTGACGCTTTTCTGCACGCTTTTTTTTTGACGCTCGGCTTTCTGGACGGGACGTTCGGATGGACGCCAGGCGCGCGCGCGGTGTGCACGCCAAGCGCGCACCAGTAGACGCCGAGGCGAGCGCACGCCAGTGGATACAGAGCGCGAGCGGCGCCGGGAGAGTGCCGCGCCGAGAGTGCTCCGCTGCTCGCCAGTGGACGCCAGCGGGCGCGCGCCGAGAGTGCTCGCTGCTCGCAATGGACGCCGAGCGTGCTCGCTGCTAGTCAGTGACGCCGAGCGCGCACGGCCAGGTGTGTCGCCTGGCTGAACGTTTCTGTTGAAGTCTTCAAGCTGATTTGGGCCTAAAGATTTTTTACCTAACTTCGGTGATCCCTTCTACATCGCCTGCGAAGAATGTGAAGTAAGCAGTGCTTCGGAGGAAGCTTAAAGTGAAAGGCAACTTCGTTTTCGAAACCCCAGCAAGACCACGGGTTTCGTGAATTATAGAGGTCTTTGTCAGTTAATATTGCTTTGTTCCGATACGTAATACAAACCCTCGTTCCTTTCACAATAGCGAAGGTAACTAGCGGGCAGCGGACGGTCGTAAGCTTCGAACAAGGGGAGAACGGTAGTTAACTGCTTGTCCGATCGTGCGCGCGCCCGCGCGCCCGAGAGGTGAAGAATCACTTTTGCTTTCGGCCGCGGGTGTGAAGGACGTGTTCGTCATCGCTCTCTGCCCGCTTCATCGTCGTATGCTTTGTTTATATTGTGTTTTGTTCATGAAACTTACCTGTCAGATATATATATAGCTGTATTTTTCCGAATCCGACAGAAATTTAAACACTTACGACACACGCAGTGGGAGTCAGGTGGTTAGTACCCATTCCCGCCGCTGGGAGGCGGGTATCAGGAATCATTCCCATTTTCTATTCATAATTTTTCTGTCGCCGGTGCTGGAAACACCTGTTTGCAGCACCTCCGTCCAGATTTTGGAATCTTACTAGCTACTTGAGTATCCCTTTTGGTTTTTCTTTGGTATCTGATTGGATCGGTGGCTTGGCACACGTGACTTTGGTTTTGATTTGAATTTGGTATTGATTTTTCTTTGATCAAGATGTCAGGGTCTAGTTCTGCTAGCGCTAGATTTTGTTCCATGTCTGAATGTAGAGGTAGGCTACTTGAAAGCTTCAGTAGACCCACATTCTGTTTGTAAAGTTTGCAGGGGGAATGAATGTACGTTTTGAAAGTCGTTGTAAGGAGTGTGAAAGACTAACAGAGTCGGAATGGAAGGCGTATGAAACCTATCTTAAGAAACTTGAGCGAGATAGGTTAAGGAGGTCTTCCTCCAGGAGTGTTTCAGGTAGGCAAGATTTAAATTATTCTCCTGCTAACCCTCCTTCTGTAGATTATGCTCCTACCCCTGTAGTGTTGCCTCCGGCCCCTGAGACAGTGTCGGTAGAAGGTAATACATTATCGCTATTCTTGAATCGATTCGTAACTTAGAATCAAAAGTGTTAGCTCTGGAGAGCAAAAGTGAAGAGAAGTGCAGTGAAAAGTTGCCCCTTGTGTAGTGGAGGGTTGGGGGTGCGTCAGATCGGCCTCATTCCGCCTCTAGGACCTAGACCTCTGCTTGACTCCCAGATTACGGGGAGAGAGCATGTCGAAAGTCGAAGGAGGGTTACGAGGAACCCCACCGATCTGGCGTGCCTTCGGCAGCTTCTGACGAACATAACCCACAGAACCTGCCAAGGAGCGTGGCGCGTGCACGTCTTCTCAAGGAGTGCTTTTCTTCTTCTGAAGCTTCCTCCCCGCGCAAGGGTGGAGCTCTCATACCGCATCACGTCCGCTGAAAAGGACGGCTCGCGTTCGGGACGCTTCACGTCCAAGTTGTCTCCGGAACTTTGCTCGTCGCCTGATAGTGCGTTTGCTGCTTTTCCTCCGCAAGAAGAAGCGTAAGGATTATTCGGAGGCGGAATCTTCCCTAGATGTTTCTTTTCGAGCGCCGCATTCGCTCTAAGGTGCGTGAAGCGGCGGTTCCTGGGAGTAGCAAGAAGGCGTCCCCTCGCCACTCTCCTGCTCACAGGATCAGCCCCTCCCCAGAAAAGGAGGCTTCACCTACAAGCAAGATTCTCCAGTCTCTTCAGCAGCAACTTCGAGATGTTTTTCCTTCGAGAGACTGTTCCACGTCGCCGTAAGAAGGATGACAATCTTCCTGTGAAGAGGTCGAGGCGTTCTCTCTCCCCTCTCCTCGCTCGTCTCTCTCTCCGTTTGAGTCTCCCTCTAGAGTTCGTTCTGCTCCCCAGCAACTTTCTAGAGGAGGCGAGAAATTAGTTTCTCGCTCTCGTGAAGCGGTTGTTTTCCTTGCTGCTACGAAACTTGTGGATAAGAAGCGAGTTTCTTTAGATGCCGAGCGCGCTTCTGTGAAAGTTCAAAACGCGCTTTGAGTGGACGCCGAACGTACTTGGTGCAAGTTTCGCGAGCGCCAGTGGACGCTCAGAGAGTTTTAGCGACGCTCGGCGTGCACCAGTGGACGCTCGGCGCGCATCAGTGGACGCTCGGCGCGCACCAGTGGACGCTCAGCGCGCACAAGTGGACGCCAGGTGTACACCTGCGGCGTTTTGAGCGCGCTTCTGTCGGCGCCAGTAGATTGGCTTCGGACGCCAAACGCGCGCCTACGGTACGGACGTCAGTTTTCCACTTCCGCAAGCACAAGCGGAGGCGGAACTCTTCCTGTTCGCGTTCTTTCTCTTTTGAGAAAAGCTCGGGACTCTTCTTTACTTCCTCCGACTTCTCCAGTGTCTGAAGAGGAAGTTAGTGACGCTTTTCGTCGAAGTGGACGAAGAACAGCAGTTGGCTCCAGTTTCGACGGACTACAAGGTTTTGACTCCGTTACTCAGTCAGTCTTTGCAGACACTTCCAACCTGAAGCTCCACGTACTCCTCCCTCTCAGTTTTCGTCTTCCAAAGCTGCTAAGATCTCGGGCTTTGTGAGAATGAAGAAGTCGCTTTCTACGAAGCAAGCTTTTAGAAAGGTCCATGATTGGATGGAAAAGGAGGAAAGCTTCGGGCAAGACCTCTTTCGCTTTACCACCTTCAAGACTCGGTGGCAAAGCTGGTATGTGGTATGAGACGGGAGAAAACGTCGGAGTCAAGCATTCCAGCCTCAGCTCAAGGAGACTTGGTAGCATTGTAAAATGCCACCAGAAGATCTTTTTTGTCTTCCTCGAAGGTCTCGTGGACACATAGCGAGTTGACTTTCACCTTAAAGGCCTCTTCAGGACACTAGAGGTCATTTAATTTTCTTGACTGGTGGCCTGGGAGTATTGGATGCCAGGTCCAGGAGTTCTGATTCCATCAGTCTGGGGGGGGGGAGCTGTCCAGTGTATTGTATTGCATGGACAAGGCCGTCAGGGATGGTTCTGAGGAATTGGCTGCTCATTTCAGCACGGGACTGCTTAAGAAAAGAGCACTTTTTTGCAATTTTACTGCAAAGTCGGTATCACCATGCGCAAAAAGCGGATCTTCTTTTCGCTCCTTTCTCAGAACATCTCTTCCCCCAGTCTATGGTAAAGGACATAGCTGCTAGTCTCCAGGAGAAAGCAACTCAAGACCTTCTGGCACAGTCTTCTAGGAAGCCTGCTACTTCTTCGTCTTCTGGGTCTCCTCTGCTTTGAAGAAGTCGAAGCCCTTTCGATCCGCTTCTTCCTCGAAGCCAGCCCCTCGAGGAAGAGGCTCTTTCAGAGGCAAGACTCCCGCTCCTTCCAAGAGCAAGAAGTGAGAGGGAAGTCCTTCAGACACCGCCGGTAGGAGCCAGGCTTCTACATTTCGCGAAAGCTTGGGAAGAGAGAGGTGCCGACGCTTGTCTCTGGACATCGTCAAGAAGGGGTACAGAATTCCTTTCCTGATGTTACCCCCGCTGTCTTCGACACCAAAGGATTTGTCTCCGTCGTATCAGGGAGAAAAGCAGAAAGTGCTTCACGATCTACTAGATCAAATGATCGAGAAGCAGGCAGTGGAACAGGTCTTCGACCGGAGTTCTCCGGGGTGGGTTTTACAACCGTCTGTTACTAGTGCCGAAGCAGTCAGGGGGGTGGCGCCCCGTTCTGGATGTCGCAGTCTAAATCGCTCGTTACCAAGCAGAAGTTCAAGATGGAGACACCTCAATCCGTGCTTGCAGCTTTAAGACCGGGGGATTGGATGGTCTCGTTAGACCTTCAGGACGCATACTTTCACGTCCCCATCCATCCCCGATCAAGGAAATACCTGCGGTTTGTCCTGAAAGGGAGATTTTCCAATTCAGGGCACTCTGCTTCGGTCTCAGCACGGCGCCGATGGTGTTCACCGTTCTTATGAAGAACGTTGCGAGGTGCCTCCCATTCTTGCGGAAAAAGGATCTCTTCTTACCTAGACGACTGGGATTCAATGCCTGGACAAAGTGTCGGCCTTCAGGGAAGGAAACATGCTCGGTGATGGGGAAATGGAGAGTCTGCTGGGGACCATTTCCTCACTGGAGAAGTTTGTTTCTCTGGGAAGGTTGCACCTCCGACCACTTCAGTTCTTCCTCTCAAGCAATTGGTCACGCAAACAGGATCTAGAAGAGGTCTTGTTTTTTGACGGAAGAAGTGAAAAAGCACCTCAAATGGTGGTTGGATCCAAAGAAGCTTGCGGAAGGACTTTCGCTCAAGCTTCGGAACCCCGACCTAGTGTTGTTCTCCGACGCGTCCTCCACGGTTGGGGAGCAACACTGGGAGGGTTTGAAGTGTCAGGCACCTGGAGAGGGGAACAGGTGTCCTGGCACATCAACCTAAAGACTCTCAGCGGTTTACCTCGCTCTAAGGTTCTTCGAGGAGGGAAGTCTCCAGCAAAGTGGTTCAGATAAACTCGGACAACACCACAGCCTTGGCATACCTCAGGAAACAGGGGGAACTCACTCTCATTCTCTGTTCGTCATCGCGAGGAATATCCTGATTTGGGTCGAGTCGCAAAACGTCACGATTCTGACAAGGTTTGTGTCAGGCGTGGAAAACGTGCGAGCGGACCTTCTCAGTCGGCAAGGACAGCTTCTGCCGACGGAATGGACCTTCATCAGGAAGTATGCCAGGCGCTATGGGAAGCTGTGGGGACCGTCCTCATGTGGACGTTTTCGCAACTTCCCGAACGAAGAGACTTCCGCTGTATTGCTCCCCAGTTCTGGACCCGGGAGCAGTGGCAGTAGACGCCCTACTGTGGAATTGGTCGGGACTAGACATTTACGCTTTTCCCCCATTCAAAATCCTCGGGAAGTAATGAGGAAGTTCGCTGCATCAGAAGGAGCGAGAATGACCCTCATCGCCCCCTTCTGGCCAGCGGCCGACTGGTTCACGGAGGTGAGTCCTTCCTAGTAGACTTTCCGAGGACTCTGCCCCTAAGGAAAGATCTACTCAGACAGCCCCACTTCGAGAGGTACCACAAAAACCTCCCCGCTCTGAGTCTGACTGCGTTCAGACTATCAAGAAGTTGGCCAGAGCGAGGGGTTTTTCAAGACCTGTGGCAACGGCGATTGCCACCGCAAGGAGGCCCTCCTCAATCGCAGTTTACCAATCAAAGTGGGCTGTCTTTAGAAGTTGGTGCAGAAGGAGGGCATTTCCTCCACCCCTCAAACCTCTGTGAGCCAGATAGCAGATTTCCTTCTTCACCTTAGGAAAGAAGCGAAAACTAGCCGTTCCCACGATTAAAGGCTACAGAAGCGTGCTTTCTGTGGTCTTCAGACATAGAGGACTCGACTTAGCGAATGATAGAGACATTCATGATCTCATTAGATCATTTGAGACTGTGAAAGTTCTCCAACCTAAAGTACCACGTGGAACTTAGACGTGGTACTGAAGTTTCTCATGTCGAGTCAATTTGAACCGCTCCATTTAGCCTCGCTTAGGAAATCTTTACTAAGAAGACCATTTTCCTAAACGCTCATGGCGACGGCGAAGAGGGTTAGCGCAAATTCAAGTCATAAGCAAGCATATTGGGTTTCAAGGATCATAGTGCAGTTTTGTTCCTTAAGTCCTACGTTCTAGCAAAGAACGAGAACCCTTCCAACCCTGGCCGAGAACGTTCGAGATCAAGGGTTGTCGGAGCTAGTGGGACCTGAAGCTGAGAGAGTCCTGTGCCTGTCAGGGCTCTCAAGTTTTTTATTTGCAGAGAACCAGAGCATGCAGAGGTTCTTCGAGAACTTGTGGTGCTCTGTGAAAAACCAGATCTTCCGATGTCGAAGAATGCACTGGCGTCTTCTTAAGAAGTACGGTTCAAGGAAGCCCATGAAAAGTGTAGTGAAGTGACATGGAGCTTCTGAAAGTGAAAAGCCCACGAGTTGAGGGCTATTGCTACTTCGGTGGCTTTTCACAAAATATGGCAATCAAAGACATTTTGGGCGCCACTTATTGGCGAAGCAATTCGGTGTTCGCTTCACATACCTGCGGGAGGTGAAAGCAACATACGAAAATGTTACTCGCTCGGACCATACGTCGCTGCAGACACTGTTTTGGGGGCAGGAGTAGCGCTCATCCTATCCTTTAATGGTTTAGGGAGTTTTTAACTTGTGTTATGGTTGTGGGGTTGACCGCCTGCGGCGGATCTCCCTTCCATTAGCTTAGTCTATGTGGATACTTTTGGTAGGCTACGCCAGGTGGTTTGGTTTTTACTTCGTTGCCCTCATTTGTATGGTCAATGGTCTAGTCACGTCGTGGTCTCGCCCTGTTGACAGATCATCTGGAGTGCACCAGCTATATAGGTCTCTACCTCGCTGGCAACTCTAGTAGCACAAGCAGACTTACGCGGCAGTAACCACGAAGTCAGCTATGCTAACAGGTAAGGAATCAAGATATCAATTATCTGCATATATATGTTTCCTAAAATCTTCTATTCTGTCTACTCCCACCACCAAAGGTGGGATTCAGCTATATATATATCTGACAGGTAAGTTTCATGAACAAAATGATATTGTAATGATACAATTAAGTTTGTTCATACTTACCTGGCAGATATATATAATCGAAGTACCCACCCACCTCCCCTCAGGAGACAGTGGAAATAAAAAATTATGAATAGAAAATGGGAATGATTCCTGATACCCGCCTCCCAGCGGCGGGAATGGGTACTAACCACCTGACTCCCACTGCGTGTGTCGTAAGTGTTTAAATTTCTGTCGGATTCGGAAAAATACAGCTATATATATATCTGCCAGGTAAGTATGAACAAACTTAATTGTATCATTACAATATCATTTTCTACTAATGGTTTGGTTTGACTTGAAAATGAAACTGTAAGTACACTGTTTTCATTTTCATTACTTAATTATGAATCAACATGGAGCTATCGCCGTAGAGACGGCGATTTCCGCTCTTTTCATGAATTGAACCCTTGAATTATGTCTCGGTGCCGAGGGCGGGCGCACTCGCGCCGAGTCATGTATTTTGGGCGAAAGTGTGTAATTGAAAGATGTAAGTACTCTTTTTCATTATATTTTTGCCCTGTGCGTTCGTTGCCGAGAGCTTGATTGCGCCGGCAGAGACCTCTTATTTTGTATGAATAGAATGCAATGAAAGTGGATTCGCAATGCAGTTTTCTTTTCATTTTCATTTATTAATTGCATCAAATTTAATTTTGGATCAATTTCCGCTCTTACCCGGGAATTAATCCTTACGATTTATTGCTGTGAAAGTGAAAATAGCAAGTGCAGTATTGTTCATTTTCATATATATTTATGATAGCATCATATTATTATGGATCAAGTTTCCGCTCTTACCGGGAATTGATTTTTCCCTCTTTAAGTTCTATGAAGTGAATCGCAAGTGCAGTATTCTGTTTCATTTTCATATTACTTTTCACTGCTGTGCGGGGGTAGGGGAAGCGAAGGTCTGCCAGGAAGTCGTCGGAAAGCTCTCCCGCGACTCCCTTGGTATCCGATTCTTCGTCTTCTTTCCTGCCCCCCCGCTCAGCTTCCTCGTATTTTGTTTTTGGGGTCTTCCTTCCGTTCGGGTGGGGCATGTCTCCCCCCCCGTGCGTGAGGGAACCCCTCTTACTAATCTGTCTGTGCTACCGCAGTGCTACAGACCGTGGGAGACGACCTTGGACAGGTATGGACCACTGCGGCTGCAGGGCGTGCCTAGCATCCACGATCTGCTGCAGAGTCTAGCGAGGTCTGGGGCGGTGACCTTGGAGTGGTCTCCACTACAACCTTCACGGCCGCTTATGCTGCTTCCCCCCGCTGGTCTACACTCCCCATGCTGTGTCGGTGACGCCGTCTGCCGCTTCTAGGGCCGGTCGCCGCCGTACCGAGAGGGGTATGCCGCCGCCGCCTGTGGTTTTTTCTTCGTGTTGCCTGCCCCAGACTTCCGCTGTTCCAGCAGCTCGCCCCTGGACCGGCCGCCAGTACCA